>NW_027479337.1:0-147839 GCF_051014685.1 Ptiloglossa arizonensis
AAGCGAGCAAAAATAAGCTAAAGATTGGATAATTGCTTGACAGATAACAGATATTTGTACACGGTGGCCTTAAAATTAACTTATTCCAAGCTTAACTAAAGATCCCACGGCGGTTGCGACGATAGTGTCCTCTTCGTTCTTCGTTCTTTGTTCTTCGTTCTTCGTTCTTCGTTCTTCGTTCTCCGGTGTGCCTACCTAAGAGAAACCTAAAGTCAAGGCATGATAAAAAAATGATAGAAAATAGAAATGAAGCTGGTTAGTGATTAAATACAGTCATTCAGTAACAAAGGAAATAAAGGCAAGAATGACAAAAAAATAAACATGGAAAAACAAGTACAAAGTAAAATCAGAGAACAAATAAAATAAATTACAGAAAGAAACAATTAAAAACCAAAGAAAGGATTGAGAGAATGGTCGCCAGTACTGACCACCGCCTATCGGCGGCCAGTACCGGTTACCAAGGTGGGGGTCCCCCTTCCATAAACCTAAAACGAAGAGATCCATCCACCTCCGAGGCTCCAGGAAGAATGAAATTTTAAACAACCGGGGGCTCCTTATATACCCTCCGTAAGGTCACTTACCGGTTCTTCCATTGTCTTTGTTCGATCTAATCGAAATTTTCGAAGGCGTACGGTTTCGGTGAATGTTTGTTCATTTCCGCGATTGTTACTAACATTTATACATGTTCCCAATATTGATCGAACAATATGCATCTTATTTAGGTATCATAAATCATTAGTTAGTTTTCAGAAATTAATTGATTTCGAAAATGAAAGCAAAATATTGATATTCATATATTTCTCGATTTGCAACCTAAATTAATCTTTATAAGTAAATTATTCATTTACAATGCAAAAGAAAATGCATTTTGTAACATTCATATTCCCAACTTTTACAGTGCAAACCATTAATTAGTTTACAAATGTTAATTTTCATAAAAAATGGAGAAATATATGTATACCAAACTCTTCGTTAAATTTTCCGATAAAATTTAATTCACATACTGTAACATAAAAGTTCGGAACGTGGAAAAATGTTTCTAACAATCGCCTAGAGACATAAACATTCGCTAAAGCAATTCGCCTTCCCAGATTTCGCAATATCTTGATGTTTGTTTATCATAATTATTAACAACCGTCGTAGGACCGTAGATTAAACAATTATTAACAATGTCCTAGTATAAATAATGGCTTAAAATATCATTTCGTTGAAATATTCTTTGTTCGCGATGGAATTGTTCTTATTGAGATCAAACCGACATTGTCAAGGCTGGAAATGTTTATCGATTCACAAACGTCTATCACGATGGTTTTTCTATCTAGAAAAGCGATTAATTGAATTTCGACGCTTTTACATCAAGAATACAGCTTCCACGCATAATCCGAAAATTATAAGAACGAAACAAATGTTAAATTAATGTATCTAATAAACAATTGTTACTTTCCATGCTTTGAAACATTAAGAAACACGTTTATACCTCGAATCTCGGTCAAAATTAATTGCTGTAGGCGAATCAATCATATTTAATGCATAAATAAGATGCATATTGTAAGATAAATGTTCGGAACATGTATAAATGTTAGTAACAATCGCGGAAATGAACAAACATTCACCGAAACCGTTCGCCTTCGCAGATTTCGCAATATCCTGACGTTCATTTATCATATTTATTAACAATCGTCGTAGGATTGTAGATTAAACCATTATTAACAATTTCCTAGTATAAATAATGGTTTAAAATATCATTTCGTTGAAATATTCTTTGTTCAGGAAGGAATTTTTCATTGAGGTGCAACCGACATTCTCAAGGCTACACGTGTCGATCATCGCGACGATTGTTCTATTCAGAAAAGCGATTAATTGAATTTCGCCGCTTTGGAGTAAAAAATGAAACTTCTACGCGTATTGTGTAAATTATAAAAATTAAACAAATGTTAAATTAATGTATCTAATAAACAATTGTTACTTTCCATGCTTTAAAACTTTCCTAAACACGTTTTACTATAAATCTCGATCAAAAACAATTTCTGTAAGTTACTTAATCATTTTTAATGCATAAATAAGATGCACATTGTTCAATTAATATTGAGAACATGCATAAATGTTAGTAACAATCGCGGAAATGAACAAACATTCACCGAAACCGTTCGTCTTCGCAGATTTTGCAATATCTCGATGTTTATTTATCATATTTATTAACAACCGTCATAGGACCATACTTTAGACAATTATTAACAATGTTCTAGTATAAATAATGGCTTGAAAGTCATTACTTTCTGGAAATATTTGTTAGATCGAACAAAGACAATCGAAGTAACCGTGCGATAAAATAAATGAATATTTCTCTACATATCGAAAAAATAGTTTGTATATATGCATGTATATTCCGAACGCTCAGTGACACACATATGTCACACGGCAATGAAGTGGGTTGCCATCTACTAGAGAATAGGTAAACTACACTTAAGGTGTGAAAACACCTGGCGGAGAAACACTCAAGTTTGTTGAGGAATTGTTGTTATTTCCACCAATAGATAGCGCCACATGCATAATTTACCGACATTACAGATAAGTATTACCATTTGTATGGTATTCCCTACCGTGCAATAAAATAAATAAATATTTTTGTACAAAGTTTCGTATGTATCATCTTTCGAATAAATGTAAAGTTAAACGAAATCAGCGTAATGAAATTTCTCTGCATTCTAGCCTTCCTTTATACATTTAAAAAAATCTTTGATACCTCGAAATCATGGCTACACATATCGATTATCGACTCACAAGTGTTTATCACGATGATTTTTTTACATAGAAAAGCGATTAATCGAAATTCAGCACGTTTGAGTAAGAAATACAAATTCTACGCGTATTGTGTAAATTATGAGAATTAAATAAATGCTAAACTATTGCACTAAATAGACAATTATTACTTTCCTTGCTTTCAAACTTTACGAAACAAGTTTTTACTTTGAATCTCGATCAAAATCAATTTCTATAAGTATAATCATTTACCATGCATAAATAAGATACATATTGTTCGATTAATATTGGGAACATGCATAAATGTTAGTAACAATCGCGAAAGTTAACAAATATGTTCTCCACGAGACGGCAACCCATATAATTACCACGTTGCAAATGTTTGGAATTTCAGATCATATTTGCATGCATCACAAACAATAATTTCGATATGTAGAGAAATATTTATTTATTTTATCGCACGGTAGGGAATATTATACAAATGGGATTACATATCTTTAATGTCGGTAAATTTATGCTCGTGGCGCTATCTATTGGTGGAAATAAGAACAATTCCTCAACAAACTTGAGCGTTTCTCCGGCAGGTATTTTCACACCTTAAGTGTAGTTTACCTATTCTCTAGTAGATGGCAACCCACTTCATTGCCGTGTGACATATATGTGTCACTGAGCGTTCAGAATATATATTTGCATATATACAGACTATAATTTCGATATGTAGAGAAATATTCATTTATTTTATCGCACGGTTACTTCGATTGTCTTTGTTCAATCTAACAAATATTTCCAGAAAGTGATGACTTTCAAGCCATTATTTATGCTAAAACAATGTTAATAATTGTTTAATCTACGGTCCCACGACGCTTGTTAATAATTATGATAAATAAACGTCAAGATATTGTTAAATTTGCGAAGGCGAACGGTTTCGGTGAATGTTTGTCCATTTCCGTGATTGTTAGTAACATTTATATGTGCTCCCAATATTAATTGAACAATGTGCATATTATTTATGCATCACAAATGATTAAGAAACTTATAGAAATTAATTTTGATCGAGCTCCAAAGTAAAGAGGTGTTTCTTATAGTTTTAAAATATGGAAAGTAATAATTGTCTATTAGATATATCGATGTAACATTTGATTAGTACTTGAGAAATCAAAATGCATACTTCCTTGGCGACAGTGTTCTCCTCATACCAAAGGATGAAATTCAGACATAAATTGTAGAAAATGTTCAATGTTGGGACTCTTGTTGTCAGGAGTATATGATATGCGAGGAAGTGCCACGATTTCGCGAATGAAAAATACTTCTATGAAAAATAATGTTTTAATCCATTATTTATACCAGGACATTGTTAATAATTTTTGATACCATGGTGCTACGACGGTTGTTAATAATTCTGATGAATGAACATCAAGATATTGCGAAATCTGCGAAGGGGAACGGTTTCAGTGAATTGTTGCTCATCCACGCGATTGTTATTAACATTTATGCATGTTTCGAACATTTATGTGAGAGAATGCATCTTAGTTATGCATTGTAAATTATTGATTTGCCTATAGAAATTAAATTTCATCGAGAATTGAAGTAAAACGTGGTATTCATATGTTTCTCGATTTTCGATCGAAATTAATATTTGTAAAGTAATTAATGACTTATAATGCACAAACAAGATGCACATTGTAATGTTAATATTCGGAACGTGCGTAAATGTTAATAACAATCACGGAAATGAAAAAACATTTACCAAAACCGTTCTTCTTCATAGATTTTGCAATATCTTGATGTTTATTTATCATAATCATTAACAACCGACGTTGGACCATAGTTTAAACAATTATTAACAATGTCCTAGTATAAATAATGGCTTAAAATATCATTTCGTTAAAATATTCTTTGTTCACGAAGGAATTTTTCGTTGAGATCCAACTGATATTCTCAATGTTACAGGTATCGATGATCGATTCACAAGTGTTCATCACGATAATTTTTCTATTTAGAAAAGCGATTAATTGAATTGTGACACTTTTAAGTAAAAAATGCAACTTCTGCACGTATTGTGTAAATTATAAGAATTAAATAAATGTTAAATTAATGTACCAAATAGACAATTACTACTTTCTATGCATTAAATCTTTACGAAACACGTTTTCACTTCGAATCTCGATCAAAATCAATTTCCATAAGTTACTTAATCATTTGTAATGCATAGATAAGATGTACATTGTTCGATTAATATTGGGAGCACGCGAAAAAGTTAATAACAATCGCATATAGGAAGAAACATTCACAGAAACCGTTCGCCTTCGCAGATTTTGCAATATCTTGATGTTTATTTATCATAATTATTAATAACCGTCGTAGGACCGTAGTTTGAACAATTATTAACTATTTCCTAGTATAAATAATGGCTTAAAATATCATTTCGTTGAAATATTCTTTGTTCGCGAAGGAATTTTTCGCTGAGATCCAACTGACATTTTCAAGGCTACAGGTATCGATTATCGATTCACAAGTCTTCATCGCGATGATTTTTCTATCTAAAAAAGCGATTAATTGAATTTCGGCACTTTTATGTAAAAAATACGACTTCTACGCGTATTGTGTAAATTATAAGAATTAAACAAATGTTAAATTAATGTATTTAATGAACAATTGTTACTTTCCATGCTTTAAAACTTTACGAAACACGTTTTAACATCGAGTCTCGATCAAAATCAATTTCTACAAGTTTCTTAATTAATAGCAATACATAAATAAGATGCACATTGTTCGATCAATATTGGAAACATGCATAAATGTTAGTAACAATCGCGGAAATGAACAAACATTCACGGAAACCGTTCGCCTTCGAAGATTTCGATTAGATCCAACAAAGACAATGGAAGAAACGGTAAGTCACCTTGGGGAGGGTATATAAGGAGCCCCCGGTTGTTTAAAATTTCATTGTTCCCGAAGCCTCCGAGGTGGACGCATCTCTTCGTTTTAGGTTTATGGAAGGGGGACCCCTCACCATGGTAACCGGTACTGGCCGCCGGTAAGCGGTGGTCAGTACTGGCGACCACGCTCTCAATCCTTTCTTTTTTTTCTAACTGTTTCTTTGTCTAATTCATTTCATTTGTACTCTGATTTTAATTTCTACTTGTTTTGACATGTTTATTTTTTTCCACTAACCAAATTCATTTCTATTTTCTATTATGCCATGACTTTAGGTTTCTCTTAGGTTTCTCTTAGATACATTCTCTTAGATGTATAGGAAAACGAAGAACGAAGAACGAAAAGGACTGATGTATTGCATCCTCCGCGGGACTGTTAATTCTAAGTATAGACTAAGTTAGTTTTAAGGTTACCATGTACGAGTAACTGTGATCTGCCAAGCAATTATCCAATCTTTAGCTTAATTTTGCTCGCTTCCTCGTTCCTCGGTCCGGTCACCACTGCTTCTTGTACAAGCAAGTGGCCGGCCGTGTAAGTAGTCCGAACGGTCTATCGCCGTCTCTTCCGGTGTGTCCGCTTCCAGAGGGGGCATGTTGCGACCACAGGAGCAGGCATTTTTGCCGGTCCCTGCGAAAGTCTCCAAAGTAAGACCCTCTCGTCGTAAAGATGGAGAAACGGGGCACTCCTCTAGGGGAGTGGTAGGCGTCGTTCGTTTTCTCTGGAATCGGAACCACGGAGGGGAAACGGGATATACCTAGTAGGACCAACTGCACGGTTCGTGTCGCGTCTTTCCCAATTTTGCCTAATTTTTCCATAATGTAATTGCTTGGCAGACCTAACAAGGAGATCGAAGGAAAATTGATTCTTTCCATCTCTTTGGTTTAGTATCTTCGTTTGTATCGCGTGTCGAGGGAGATCGATGGAACTTTGATTCCATCTATCTCACTCCGGGTCTCGGCTCGCAGCAACCTCCACGTGGTGAGACCTGGTAATCGGTATTACTCGCGACGAAGTATCACTTACCACGAGTAACGCCGAGCTAATTGGCTGCGAACTTAGAATAATTATTTAAGATGTGAGAACAAGTAGAAAACAAGATTTTTGGAAGGCGTGTGAGAGCGTGAAGACGTTAATGAAACCAATAACTGGAATGGCCTAGGGGAAAAGTACACACACCATTGTAATCGGGCGAGTTTCTATTTTCAGATGCAACAGGAAATTCTCGAGTTCGTCAAACCGTTCGCGAGATATGGGTGTTTGAAGTTAAGGAATGGTTGAGAAAACATCAAAATTTTCGCTGGTCTGATACTCGAAACCAATAACTACAAAGGCCTAGGGAAAAACACACATATCTTTGTAATCGGGCGAGTTTCTACTTTCAGATGCAACAGGAATTTCTCGAGTTCGTCAATCCGTTCGCGAGATATGGGAGTTTGAAGTTAAGGAATGCTTGAGAAACCATCAAAATTTTCGAAAGTCTGATACTCGAAACCAATAACTACAAAGGCCTGGGGGAAAAATACACATACCGTTGTAATCGGGCGGGTTTCTACTTTCACATGCAACTGGAATTTCTCGAGTTCGTCAATCCGTTCGCGAGATATGGGTGTTTGAAGTTAAGGAATGGTTGAGAAACCATCAAAATTTTCGCTGGTCTGATACTCGAAACCAATAACTACAAAGGCCTGGGGGAAAAATACACATACCGTTGTAATCGGGCGGGTTTCTACTTTCACATGCAACTGGAACTTCTCGAGTTCGTCAATCCGTTCGCTAGATATGGGTGTTTGAAGTTAAGGAATGGTTGAGAAACCACCAAAATTTTCGCTGGTCTGATACTCGAAACCAATAACTGGAATGGCCTAGGGGAAAAGTACACACACCAGTGTAATCGGGCGAGTTTCCACTTTCAGATGCAACAGGAATTTCTCGAGTTCGTCAATCCGTTCGCGAGATATGGGAGTTTGAAGTTAAGGAATGGTTGAGAAACCATCCAAATTTGCGCAAGTCTGATACTCGAAACAAATAACTACAAAGACCTACGGGAAAAATACACATACCTTTGTAATCGGGCGAGTTTCCACTTTCACGTGCAACAGGAATTTCTCGAGTTCGTCAATCCGTTCGCGAGATATGGGAGTTTGATGTTAAGGAATGGTTGAGAAAACATCAAAATTTTCGCGGGTCTGATACTCGAAACCAATAACTGGAATGGCCTAGGGGAAAAGTACACACACCATTGTAATCGGGCGAGTTTCCACTTTCAGATGCAACAGGAATTTCTCGAGTACGTCAATCCGTTCGCGATATATGGGAGTTTGAAGTTAAGGAATGGTTGAGGAACCATCAAAATATTCGCTGGTCTGATACTCGAAACCAATAACTACAAAGGCCTAGGCGAAAAATACACATACCGTTGTAATCGGGCGAGTTTCTACTTTCACGTGCAACAGGAACTTCTGGAGTTCGTCAATCCGTTCGCGCGATATGGAAGTGTGAAGTTAAGGAATGGTTGAGAAACCATCAAAATTTTCGCTGGTCTGATACTCGAAACCAATAACTGGAATGGCCTAGGGGAAAAGTTAACACACCATTGTAATCGGGCGAGTTTCTACTTTCAGATGCAACAGGAATTTCTCGAGTTCGTCAATCCGTTCGCGAAATATCGGAGTTTGGAGTTAAGAGATGGTTGAGAAACCATCAAAATTTTCGCAAGTCTGATATTCGATAACAACAACTGGAGTGGCCTAGGGGAAAAGTACACACAGCATTGCAATCGGGCGAGTTTCTACTTTCAGATACAACAGGAATTTCTCGAATTCGTCAATCCGTTCGCGATATATGGGAGTTTGAAGTTAAGGAATGGTTGAGGAACCATCAAAATATTCGCTGGTCTGATACTCGAAACCAATAACTACAAAGGCCTAGGCGAAAAATACACATACCGTTGTAATCGGGCGAGTTTCTACTTTCACGTGCAACAGGAACTTCTCGAGTTCGTCAATCCGTTCGCGCGATATGGAAGTGTGAAGTTAAGGAATGGTTGAGAAACCATCAAAATTTTCGCAAGTCTGATAATCGAAACCAATAGCTGGAATGGTCCAGAGGAAAAGTACACACACCATTGTAATCGGGCGAGTTTCCACTTTCAGTTGCAACAGAAGTTTCTCGAGTTCGTCAATCCGTTCGCGAGATATGGGAGTTTGAATTTAAGGAATGGTTGAGAAACCATCAAAATTTTCGCTGGTCTGATACTCGAAACCAATAACTGGAATGGCCTAGGGGAAAAATACACACACCATTGTACTCGGGCGAGTTTCTACTTTCAGATGCAACAGGAATTTCTCGAGTTCGTCAATCAGTTAGCGAGATATGGGAGTTTGAAGTTAAGGAATGGTTGAGAAATCATCCAAATTTTCGCAAGTCTGATACTCGAAACCAATAACTACAAAGGCCTAGGGGAAAAACACACATATCTTTGTAATCGGGCGAGTTTCCACTTTCAGATGCAACAGGAATTTCTCGAGTTCGTCAATCCGTTCGCGAGATATGGGAGTTTGAAGTTAAGGAATGGTTGAGAAACCATCCAAATTTGCGCAAGTCTGATACTCGAAACAAATAACTACAAAGACCTACGGGAAAAATACACATACCTTTGTAATCGGGCGAGTTTCCACTTTCACGTGCAACAGGAATTTCTCGAGTTCGTCAATCCGTTCGCGAGATATGGGAGTTTGAAGTTAAGGAATGGTTGAGAAACCATCAAAATTTTCGCTGGTCTGATACTCGAAACCAATAACTACAAAGGCCTGGGGGAAAAATACACATACCGTTGTAATCGGGCGGGTTTCTACTTTCACATGCAACTGGAACTTCTCGAGTTCGTCAATCCGTTCGCTAGATATGGGTGTTTGAAGTTAAGGAATGGTTGAGAAACCACCAAAATTTTCGCTGGTCTGATACTCGAAACCAATAACTGGAATGGCCTAGGGGAAAAGTACACACACCAGTGTAATCGGGCGAGTTTCCACTTTCAGATGCAACAGGAATTTCTCGAGCTCGTCAATCCGTTCGCGAGATATGGGAGTTTGAAGTTAAGGAATGGTTGAGAAACCATCCAAATTTGCGCAAGTCTGATACTCGAAACAAATAACTACAAAGACCTACGGGAAAAATACACATACCTTTGTAATCGGGCGAGTTTCCACTTTCACGTGCAACAGGAATTTCTCGAGTTCGTCAATCCGTTCGCGAGATATGGGAGTTTGATGTTAAGGAATGGTTGAGAAAACATCAAAATTTTCGCGGGTCTGATACTCGAAACCAATAACTGGAATGGCCTAGGGGAAAAGTACACACACCATTGTAATCGGGCGAGTTTCCACTTTCAGATGCAACAGGAATTTCTCGAGTACGTCAATCCGTTCGCGATATATGGGAGTTTGAAGTTAAGGAATGGTTGAGGAACCATCAAAATATTCGCTGGTCTGATACTCGAAACCAATAACTACAAAGGCCTAGGCGAAAAATACACATACCGTTGTAATCGGGCGAGTTTCTACTTTCACGTGCAACAGGAACTTCTGGAGTTCGTCAATCCGTTCGCGCGATATGGAAGTGTGAAGTTAAGGAATGGTTGAGAAACCATCAAAATTTTCGCTGGTCTGATACTCGAAACCAATAACTGGAATGGCCTAGGGGAAAAGTTAACACACCATTGTAATCGGGCGAGTTTCTACTTTCAGATGCAACAGGAATTTCTCGAGTTCGTCAATCCGTTCGCGAAATATCGGAGTTTGGAGTTAAGAGATGGTTGAGAAACCATCAAAATTTTCGCAAGTCTGATATTCGATAACAACAACTGGAGTGGCCTAGGGGAAAAGTACACACAGCATTGCAATCGGGCGAGTTTCTACTTTCAGATACAACAGGAATTTCTCGAATTCGTCAATCCGTTCGCGATATATGGGAGTTTGAAGTTAAGGAATGGTTGAGGAACCATCAAAATATTCGCTGGTCTGATACTCGAAACCAATAACTACAAAGGCCTAGGCGAAAAATACACATACCGTTGTAATCGGGCGAGTTTCTACTTTCACGTGCAACAGGAACTTCTCGAGTTCGTCAATCCGTTCGCGCGATATGGAAGTGTGAAGTTAAGGAATGGTTGAGAAACCATCAAAATTTTCGCAAGTCTGATAATCGAAACCAATAGCTGGAATGGTCCAGAGGAAAAGTACACACACCATTGTAATCGGGCGAGTTTCCACTTTCAGTTGCAACAGAAGTTTCTCGAGTTCGTCAATCCGTTCGCGAGATATGGGAGTTTGAATTTAAGGAATGGTTGAGAAACCATCAAAATTTTCGCTGGTCTGATACTCGAAACCAATAACTGGAATGGCCTAGGGGAAAAATACACACACCATTGTACTCGGGCGAGTTTCTACTTTCAGATGCAACAGGAATTTCTCGAGTTCGTCAATCAGTTAGCGAGATATGGGAGTTTGAAGTTAAGGAATGGTTGAGAAATCATCCAAATTTTCGCAAGTCTGATACTCGAAACCAATAACTACAAAGGCCTAGGGGAAAAACACACATATCTTTGTAATCGGGCGAGTTTCCACTTTCAGATGCAACAGGAATTTCTCGAGTTCGTCAATCCGTTCGCGAGATATGGGAGTTTGAAGTTAAGGAATGGTTGAGAAACCATCCAAATTTGCGCAAGTCTGATACTCGAAACAAATAACTACAAAGACCTACGGGAAAAATACACATACCTTTGTAATCGGGCGAGTTTCCACTTTCACGTGCAACAGGAATTTCTCGAGTTCGTCAATCCGTTCGCGAGATATGGGAGTTTGAAGTTAAGGAATGGTTGAGAAACCATCAAAATTTTCGCTGGTCTGATACTCGAAACCAATAACTACAAAGGCCTGGGGGAAAAATACACATACCGTTGTAATCGGGCGGGTTTCTACTTTCACATGCAACTGGAACTTCTCGAGTTCGTCAATCCGTTCGCTAGATATGGGTGTTTGAAGTTAAGGAATGGTTGAGAAACCACCAAAATTTTCGCTGGTCTGATACTCGAAACCAATAACTGGAATGGCCTAGGGGAAAAGTACACACACCAGTGTAATCGGGCGAGTTTCCACTTTCAGATGCAACAGGAATTTCTCGAGTTCGTCAATCCGTTCGCGAGATATGGGAGTTTGAAGTTAAGGAATGGTTGAGAAACCATCCAAATTTGCGCAAGTCTGATACTCGAAACAAATAACTACAAAGACCTACGGGAAAAATACACATACCTTTGTAATCGGGCGAGTTTCCACTTTCACGTGCAACAGGAATTTCTCGAGTTCGTCAATCCGTTCGCGAGATATGGGAGTTTGATGTTAAGGAATGGTTGAGAAAACATCAAAATTTTCGCGGGTCTGATACTCGAAACCAATAACTGGAATGGCCTAGGGGAAAAGTACACACACCATTGTAATCGGGCGAGTTTCCACTTTCAGATGCAACAGGAATTTCTCGAGTACGTCAATCCGTTCGCGATATATGGGAGTTTGAAGTTAAGGAATGGTTGAGGAACCATCAAAATATTCGCTGGTCTGATACTCGAAACCAATAACTACAAAGGCCTAGGCGAAAAATACACATACCGTTGTAATCGGGCGAGTTTCTACTTTCACGTGCAACAGGAACTTCTGGAGTTCGTCAATCCGTTCGCGCGATATGGAAGTGTGAAGTTAAGGAATGGTTGAGAAACCATCAAAATTTTCGCTGGTCTGATACTCGAAACCAATAACTGGAATGGCCTAGGGGAAAAGTTAACACACCATTGTAATCGGGCGAGTTTCTACTTTCAGATGCAACAGGAATTTCTCGAGTTCGTCAATCCGTTCGCGAAATATCGGAGTTTGGAGTTAAGAGATGGTTGAGAAACCATCAAAATTTTCGCAAGTCTGATATTCGATAACAACAACTGGAGTGGCCTAGGGGAAAAGTACACACAGCATTGCAATCGGGCGAGTTTCTACTTTCAGATACAACAGGAATTTCTCGAATTCGTCAATCCGTTCGCGATATATGGGAGTTTGAAGTTAAGGAATGGTTGAGGAACCATCAAAATATTCGCTGGTCTGATACTCGAAACCAATAACTACAAAGGCCTAGGCGAAAAATACACATACCGTTGTAATCGGGCGAGTTTCTACTTTCACGTGCAACAGGAACTTCTCGAGTTCGTCAATCCGTTCGCGCGATATGGAAGTGTGAAGTTAAGGAATGGTTGAGAAACCATCAAAATTTTCGCAAGTCTGATAATCGAAACCAATAGCTGGAATGGTCCAGAGGAAAAGTACACACACCATTGTAATCGGGCGAGTTTCCACTTTCAGTTGCAACAGAAGTTTCTCGAGTTCGTCAATCCGTTCGCGAGATATGGGAGTTTGAATTTAAGGAATGGTTGAGAAACCATCAAAATTTTCGCTGGTCTGATACTCGAAACCAATAACTGGAATGGCCTAGGGGAAAAATACACACACCATTGTACTCGGGCGAGTTTCTACTTTCAGATGCAACAGGAATTTCTCGAGTTCGTCAATCAGTTAGCGAGATATGGGAGTTTGAAGTTAAGGAATGGTTGAGAAATCATCCAAATTTTCGCAAGTCTGATACTCGAAACCAATAACTACAAAGGCCTAGGGGAAAAACACACATATCTTTGTAATCGGGCGAGTTTCCACTTTCAGATGCAACAGGAATTTCTCGAGTTCGTCAATCCGTTCGCGAGATATGGGAGTTTGAAGTTAAGGAATGGTTGAGAAACCATCCAGATTTTCGCAAGTCTGATACTCGAAACAAATAACTACAAAGGCCTACGGGAAAAATACACATACCTTTGTAATCGGGCGAGTTTCCACTTTCAGATGCAACAGGAATTTCTCGAGTTCATCAATCCGTTCGCGAGATATGGGAGTTTGATGTTAAGGAATGGTTGAGAAAACATCAAAATTTTCTCTGGTCTGATACTCGAAACCAATAACTGGAATGGCCTAGGGGAAAAATACACAGACCATTGTAATCGGGCGAGTTTCTACTTTCAGATGCAACAGGAATTTCTCGAGTTCGTCAATCCGTTCGCGAGATATGGGAGTTTGAAGTTAAGGAATGGTTGAGAAACCATCAAAATTTTCGCTGGTCTGATACTCGAAACCAATAACTACAAAGGCCTAGGGGAAAAACACACATATCTTTGTAATCGGGCGAGTTTCTACTTTCAGATGCAACAGGAATTTCTCGAGTTCGTCAATCCGTTCGCGAGATATGGGAGTTTGGAGTTAAGGAATGGTTGAGAAACCTTCCAGATTTTCGCAAGTCTGATACTCGAAACAAATAACTACAAAGGCCTACGGGAAAAATACACATACCTTTGTAATCGGGCGAGTTTCCACTTTCAGATGCAACAGGAATTTCTCGAGTTCATCAATCCGTTCGCGAGATATGGGAGTTTGATGTTAAGGAATGGTTGAGAAAACATCAAAATTTTCTCTGGTCTGATACTCGAAACCAATAACTGGAATGGCCTAGGGGAAAAATACACAGACCATTGTAATCGGGCGAGTTTCTACTTTCAGATGCAACAGGAATTTCTCGAGTTCGTCAATCCGTTCGCGAGATATGGGAGTTTGAAGTTAAGGAATGGTTGAGAAACCATCAAAATTTTCGCTGGTCTGATACTCGAAACCAATAACTACAAAGGCCTAGGGGAAAAACACACATATCTTTGTAATCGGGCGAGTTTCTACTTTCAGATGCAACAGGAATTTCTCGAGTTCGTCAATCCGTTCGCGAGATATGGGAGTTTGGAGTTAAGGAATGCTTGAGAAACCATCAAAATTTTCGAAAGTCTGATACTCGAAACCAATAAATACAAAGGCGTAGGGGAAAAGTACACACACCATTGTAATCGGGAGAGTTTCCACTTTCAGATGCAACAGGAATTTCTCGAGTTCGTGAATCCGTTCGCGAGATATGGGTGTTTGAAGTTAAGGAATGGTTGAGAAAACATCAAAATTTTCGCTGGTCTGATACTCGAAACCAACAACTGGAATGGCCTAGGGGAAAAATACACACACCATTGTACTCGGGCGAGTTTCTACTTTCAGATGCAACAGAAATTTCTCGAGTTCGTCAATCCGTTCGCGAGATATGGGTGTTTGAAGTTAAGGAATGGTTGAGAAGCCAACAAAATTTTCGCTGGTCTGATACTCGAAACCAATAACTGGAATGGCCTAGGGGAAAAGTACACACACCATTGTAATCGGGCGAGTTTCCACTTTCAGATGCAACAGGAATTTCTCGAGTTCGTCAATCCGTTCGCGAGATATGGGAGTTTGAAGTTAAGGAATGGTTGAGAAACCATCCAAATTTTCGCAAGTCTGATACTCGAAACAAATAACTACAAAGGCCTACGGGAAAAATACGCATACCTTTGTAATCGGGCGAGTTTCCACTTTCAGATGCAACAGGAATTTCTCGAGTTTGTCAATCCGTTCGCGAGATATGGGAGTTTGATGTTAAGGAATGGTTGAGAAACCATCAAAATTTTCGCTGGTCTGATACTCGAAACCAATAACTGGAATGGCCTAGGGGAAAAGTTAACACACCATTGTAATCGGGCGAGTTTCTCCTTTCACGTGCAACAGGAACTTCTCGAGTTCGTCAATCCGTTCGCGCGATATGGAAGTGTGAAGTTAAGGAATGGTTGAGAAACCATCAAAATTTTCGCAAGTCTGATAATCGAAACCAATAGCTGGAATGGTCCAGGGGAAAAGTACACACACCATTGTAATCGGGCGAGTTTCCACTTTCAGTTGCAACAGAAGTTTCTCGAGTTCGTCAATCCGTTCGCGAGATATGGGAGTTTGAATTTAAGGAATGGTTGAGAAACCATCAAAATTTTCGCTGGTCTGATACTCGAAACCAATAACTGGAATGGCCTATGGGAAAAATACACACACCATTGTACTCTGGCGAGTTTCTACTTTCAGATGCAACAGGAATTTCTCGAGTTCGTCAATCAGTTAGCGAGATATGGGAGTTTGAAGTTAAGGAATGGTTGAGAAATCATCCAAATTTTCGCAAGTCTGATACTCGAAACCAATAACTACAAATGCCTACGGGAAAAATACACATACCTTTGTAATCGGGCGAGTTTCCACTTTCAGATGCAACAGGAATTTCTCGAGTTCGTCAATCCGTTCGCGAGATATGGGAGTTTGAAGTTAAGGAATGGTTGAGAAACCATCCAAATTTGCGCAAGTCTGATACTCGAAACAAATAACTACAAAGACCTACGGGAAAAATACACATACCTTTGTAATCGGGCGAGTTTCCACTTTCACGTGCAACAGGAATTTCTCGAGTTCGTCAATCCGTTCGCGAGATATGGGAGTTTGATGTTAAGGAATGGTTGAGAAAACATCAAAATTTTCGCGGGTCTGATACTCGAAACCAATAACTGGAATGGCCTAGGGGAAAAGTACACACACCATTGTAATCGGGCGAGTTTCCACTTTCAGATGCAACAGGAATTTCTCGAGTACGTCAATCCGTTCGCGATATATGGGAGTTTGAAGTTAAGGAATGGTTGAGGAACCATCAAAATATTCGCTGGTCTGATACTCGAAACCAATAACTACAAAGGCCTAGGCGAAAAATACACATACCGTTGTAATCGGGCGAGTTTCTACTTTCACGTGCAACAGGAACTTCTGGAGTTCGTCAATCCGTTCGCGCGATATGGAAGTGTGAAGTTAAGGAATGGTTGAGAAACCATCAAAATTTTCGCTGGTCTGATACTCGAAACCAATAACTGGAATGGCCTAGGGGAAAAGTTAACACACCATTGTAATCGGGCGAGTTTCTACTTTCAGATGCAACAGGAATTTCTCGAGTTCGTCAATCCGTTCGCGAAATATCGGAGTTTGGAGTTAAGAGATGGTTGAGAAACCATCAAAATTTTCGCAAGTCTGATATTCGATAACAACAACTGGAGTGGCCTAGGGGAAAAGTACACACAGCATTGCAATCGGGCGAGTTTCTACTTTCAGATACAACAGGAATTTCTCGAATTCGTCAATCCGTTCGCGATATATGGGAGTTTGAAGTTAAGGAATGGTTGAGGAACCATCAAAATATTCGCTGGTCTGATACTCGAAACCAATAACTACAAAGGCCTAGGCGAAAAATACACATACCGTTGTAATCGGGCGAGTTTCTACTTTCACGTGCAACAGGAACTTCTCGAGTTCGTCAATCCGTTCGCGCGATATGGAAGTGTGAAGTTAAGGAATGGTTGAGAAACCATCAAAATTTTCGCAAGTCTGATAATCGAAACCAATAGCTGGAATGGTCCAGAGGAAAAGTACACACACCATTGTAATCGGGCGAGTTTCCACTTTCAGTTGCAACAGAAGTTTCTCGAGTTCGTCAATCCGTTCGCGAGATATGGGAGTTTGAATTTAAGGAATGGTTGAGAAACCATCAAAATTTTCGCTGGTCTGATACTCGAAACCAATAACTGGAATGGCCTAGGGGAAAAATACACACACCATTGTACTCGGGCGAGTTTCTACTTTCAGATGCAACAGGAATTTCTCGAGTTCGTCAATCAGTTAGCGAGATATGGGAGTTTGAAGTTAAGGAATGGTTGAGAAATCATCCAAATTTTCGCAAGTCTGATACTCGAAACCAATAACTACAAAGGCCTAGGGGAAAAACACACATATCTTTGTAATCGGGCGAGTTTCCACTTTCAGATGCAACAGGAATTTCTCGAGTTCGTCAATCCGTTCGCGAGATATGGGAGTTTGAAGTTAAGGAATGGTTGAGAAACCATCCAGATTTTCGCAAGTCTGATACTCGAAACAAATAACTACAAAGGCCTACGGGAAAAATACACATACCTTTGTAATCGGGCGAGTTTCCACTTTCAGATGCAACAGGAATTTCTCGAGTTCATCAATCCGTTCGCGAGATATGGGAGTTTGATGTTAAGGAATGGTTGAGAAAACATCAAAATTTTCTCTGGTCTGATACTCGAAACCAATAACTGGAATGGCCTAGGGGAAAAATACACAGACCATTGTAATCGGGCGAGTTTCTACTTTCAGATGCAACAGGAATTTCTCGAGTTCGTCAATCCGTTCGCGAGATATGGGAGTTTGAAGTTAAGGAATGGTTGAGAAACCATCAAAATTTTCGCTGGTCTGATACTCGAAACCAATAACTACAAAGGCCTAGGGGAAAAACACACATATCTTTGTAATCGGGCGAGTTTCTACTTTCAGATGCAACAGGAATTTCTCGAGTTCGTCAATCCGTTCGCGAGATATGGGAGTTTGGAGTTAAGGAATGGTTGAGAAACCTTCCAGATTTTCGCAAGTCTGATACTCGAAACAAATAACTACAAAGGCCTACGGGAAAAATACACATACCTTTGTAATCGGGCGAGTTTCCACTTTCAGATGCAACAGGAATTTCTCGAGTTCATCAATCCGTTCGCGAGATATGGGAGTTTGATGTTAAGGAATGGTTGAGAAAACATCAAAATTTTCTCTGGTCTGATACTCGAAACCAATAACTGGAATGGCCTAGGGGAAAAATACACAGACCATTGTAATCGGGCGAGTTTCTACTTTCAGATGCAACAGGAATTTCTCGAGTTCGTCAATCCGTTCGCGAGATATGGGAGTTTGAAGTTAAGGAATGGTTGAGAAACCATCAAAATTTTCGCTGGTCTGATACTCGAAACCAATAACTACAAAGGCCTAGGGGAAAAACACACATATCTTTGTAATCGGGCGAGTTTCTACTTTCAGATGCAACAGGAATTTCTCGAGTTCGTCAATCCGTTCGCGAGATATGGGAGTTTGGAGTTAAGGAATGCTTGAGAAACCATCAAAATTTTCGAAAGTCTGATACTCGAAACCAATAAATACAAAGGCGTAGGGGAAAAGTACACACACCATTGTAATCGGGAGAGTTTCCACTTTCAGATGCAACAGGAATTTCTCGAGTTCGTGAATCCGTTCGCGAGATATGGGTGTTTGAAGTTAAGGAATGGTTGAGAAAACATCAAAATTTTCGCTGGTCTGATACTCGAAACCAACAACTGGAATGGCCTAGGGGAAAAATACACACACCATTGTACTCGGGCGAGTTTCTACTTTCAGATGCAACAGAAATTTCTCGAGTTCGTCAATCCGTTCGCGAGATATGGGTGTTTGAAGTTAAGGAATGGTTGAGAAGCCAACAAAATTTTCGCTGGTCTGATACTCGAAACCAATAACTGGAATGGCCTAGGGGAAAAGTACACACACCATTGTAATCGGGCGAGTTTCCACTTTCAGATGCAACAGGAATTTCTCGAGTTCGTCAATCCGTTCGCGAGATATGGGAGTTTGAAGTTAAGGAATGGTTGAGAAACCATCCAAATTTTCGCAAGTCTGATACTCGAAACAAATAACTACAAAGGCCTACGGGAAAAATACGCATACCTTTGTAATCGGGCGAGTTTCCACTTTCAGATGCAACAGGAATTTCTCGAGTTTGTCAATCCGTTCGCGAGATATGGGAGTTTGATGTTAAGGAATGGTTGAGAAACCATCAAAATTTTCGCTGGTCTGATACTCGAAACCAATAACTGGAATGGCCTAGGGGAAAAGTTAACACACCATTGTAATCGGGCGAGTTTCTCCTTTCACGTGCAACAGGAACTTCTCGAGTTCGTCAATCCGTTCGCGCGATATGGAAGTGTGAAGTTAAGGAATGGTTGAGAAACCATCAAAATTTTCGCAAGTCTGATAATCGAAACCAATAGCTGGAATGGTCCAGGGGAAAAGTACACACACCATTGTAATCGGGCGAGTTTCCACTTTCAGTTGCAACAGAAGTTTCTCGAGTTCGTCAATCCGTTCGCGAGATATGGGAGTTTGAATTTAAGGAATGGTTGAGAAACCATCAAAATTTTCGCTGGTCTGATACTCGAAACCAATAACTGGAATGGCCTATGGGAAAAATACACACACCATTGTACTCTGGCGAGTTTCTACTTTCAGATGCAACAGGAATTTCTCGAGTTCGTCAATCAGTTAGCGAGATATGGGAGTTTGAAGTTAAGGAATGGTTGAGAAATCATCCAAATTTTCGCAAGTCTGATACTCGAAACCAATAACTACAAATGCCTACGGGAAAAATACACATACCTTTGTAATCGGGCGAGTTTCCACTTTCAGATGCAACAGGAATTTCTCGAGTTCGTCAATCCGTTCGCGAGATATGGGAGTTTGATGTTAAGGAATGGTTGAGAAACCATCAAAATTTTCGCTGGTCTGATACTCGAAACCAATAACTGGAATGGCCTAGGGGAAAAGTACACATACCATTGTAATCGGGCGAGTTTCTACTTTCAGATGCAACAGGAATTTCTGGAGTTCGTCAATCCTTTCGCGAGATATGGGAATTTGAAGTTAAGGAATGGTTGAGCAACCGTCAAAATTTTCGCTGGTCTGATACTCGAATCCAACAACAGGAATGGCCTAGGGGAAAAGTACACACACGATTGTAATCGGGCGAGTTTCAACTTTCAGATGCAACAGGAATTTCTCGAGTTCGTCAGTCCGTTCGCGAAATATCGGAGTTTGGAGTCAAGGGATGGTTGAGAAACCATCAAAATTTTCGCAAGTCTGATATTCGATAACATTAAGTGGAGTGGCCTAGGGGAATAGTAAAAACAGCATTGTAATCGGGCGAGATTGTACTTTCAGATACAACAGGAATTTCTCGAATTCGTCAATCCGTTCACGATATATGGGAGTTTGAAGTTAAGGAATGGTTGAGGAACCATCAAAATATTCGCTGGTCTGATACTCGAAACCAATAACTGGAATGGCCTTGGGGAAACGTACACATACCATTGTAATCGGGCGAGTTTCTACTTTCAGATGCAACAGGAATTTCTCGACTTCATCAATCCGTTCGCGAGATATGGGAGTTTGAAGTTAAGGAATGGTTGAGGAACCATCAAAATTTTCGCTGGTCTGGTACGCGAAACCAATAAATGGAATGGCCTAGGGGAAAAGTACACACACCATTGTAATCGGGCGAGTTTCTACTTTCAGATGCAAGGGAAATTTCTCGAGTTCGTCAATCCGTTCGCGAGAAATGGGAGTTTGAAGTTAAGGAATGGTTGAGAAACTATCAAAATTTTCGCAAGTCTGTTACCCGAAACCAATAACTACAAAGGCCTAGGTGAAAAACACACATATCTTTGTAATCGGGCGAGTTTCTACTTTCAGATGCAACAGGAATTTCTCGAGTTCGTCAATCCGTTCGCGAGATATGGGAGTTTGAAGTTAAGGAATGGTTGAGAAACCCTCAAAATTTTCGCAAGTCTGACACTCGAAACCAATAACTACAAATGCCTAGGGGAAAAGTACGCATACATTTGTAATCGGACGAGATTCCACTTTCAGATGCAACAGGAATTTCTCGAGTTCGTCGATCCGTTCACGAGATATGGGAGTTTGAAGTTAAGGAATGGTTGAGAAACCATCGAAATTTTCGCAATTCTGATGCTCGAAACGAATAACTGGAATGGCCTATGGGCAAAGTACACACACCATTCTAATCGGGCGAGTCTCTACTTTCAGATGCAACAGGAATTTCTGGAGTTCGTTAAGCCGTTCGCGAAATATGGGAGTTTGAAGTTAAGGAATTCTTGAGAAACGATCAAAATTTTCGCAAGTCTGATACTCGAAACCAATAACTGGAATGGCCTAGGGGAAAAGTACACACACCATTGTAATCGGGCGAGATTCTACTTTCAGATGCAACAGGAATTTCTCGAGTTCGTCAATCCGTTCGAGAGATATGGGTGTTTGAAGTTAAGGAATGGTTGAGAAACCATCGAAATTTTCGCAATTCTAATGCTAGAAACGAATAACTGGAATGGCCTAGGGGAAAAGTACACACACCATTCTAATCGGGCGAGGGTCTACTTTCAGATGCAACAGGAATTTGTGGAGTTCGTCAATCCGTTCGCGAAATATGAGAGTTTGAAGTTATGGAATTGTTGAGAAACCATCAAAATTTACCCAAGTCTGATACTCGAAACCAATAACTACAAAGGCCTAGGTGAAAAACACACATATCTTTGTAATCGGGCGAGTTTCTACTTTCAGATGCAACAGGAATTTCTCGAGTTCGTCAATCCGTTCGCGAGATAAGGGAGTTTGAAGTTAAGGAATGCTTGACAAACCATGAAAATTTTCGCAAGTCTGATACTCGAAACCAATAACTACAAAGGCCTAGGGGAAAAGTACACACACCATTCTAATCGGGCGAGGGTCTACTTTCAGATGCAACAGGAATTTGTGGAGTTCGTCAATCCGTTCGCGAGATATGAGAGTTTGAAGTTATGGAATTGTTGAGAAACCATCAAAATTTTCGCAAGTCTGATACTCGAAACCAATAACTACAAAGGCCTAGGTGAAAAACACACATATCTTTGTAATCGGGCGAGTTTCTACTTTCAGATGCAACAGGAATTTCTCGAGTTCGTCAATCCGTTCGCGAGATATGGGAGTTTGAAGTTAAGGAATTCTTGAGAAACCATCAAAATTTTCGCAATTCTGATGCTAGAAACGAATAACTGGAATGGCCTAGGGGAAAAGTACACACACCATTCTGATCGGGCGAGGGTCTACTTTCAGATGCAACAGGAATTTCTGGAGTTCGTCAATCCGTTCGCGAGATATGGGAGTTTGAAGTTAAGGAATTGTTGAGAAACCATCAAAATTTTCGCAATTCTGATACACGAAACCAATAACTACAAAGGCCTAGGGCAAAAACACACATACCTTTGTAATCGTGCGGGTTTCCACTCTCAGATGCAACAGGAACTTCTCGAGTTCGTCAATCCGTTCGAGAGATATGGGTGTTTGAAGTTAAGGAATGGTTGAGAAACCATCGAAATTTTCGCAATTCTGATGCTAGAAACGAATAACTGGAATGGCCTAGGGGAAAAGTACACACACCATTCTGATCGGGCGAGGGTCTACTTTCAGATGCAACAGGAATTTCTGGAGTTCGTCAATCCGTTCGCGAGATATGAGAGTTTGAAGTTAAGGAATTGTTGAGAAACCATCAAAATTTTCGCAAGTCTGATACTCGAAACCAATAACTACAAAGGCCTAGGTGAAAAACACACATATCTTTGTAATCGGGCGAGTTTCTACTTTCAGATGCAACAGGAATTTCTCGAGTTCGTCAATCCGTTCGCGAGATATGGGAGTTTGAAGTTAAGGAATGGTTGAGAAACCCTCAAAATTTTCGCAAGTCTGACACTCGAAACCAATAACTACAAATGCCTAGGGGAAAAGTACACATACATTTGTAATCGGACGAGATTCCACTTTCAGATGCAACAGGAATTTCTCGAGTTCGTCGATCCGTTCACGAGATATGGGAGTTTGAAGTTAAGGAATGGTTGAGAAACCATCGAAATTTTCGCAATTCTGATGCTCGAAACGAATAACTGGAATGGCCTAGGGGCAAAGTACACACACCATTCTAATCGGGCGAGTCTCTACTTTCAGATGCAACAGGAATTTCTGGAGTTCGTCAAGCCGTTCGCGAAATATGGGAGTTTGAAGTTAAGGAATTCTTGAGAAACGATCAAAATTTTCGCAAGTCTGATACTCGAAACCAATAACTGGAATGGCCTAGGGGAAAAGTACACACACCATTGTAATCGGGCGAGATTCTACTTTCAGATGCAACAGGAATTTCTCGAGTTCGTCAATCCGTTCGAGAGATATGGGTGTTTGAAGTTAAGGAATGGTTGAGAAACCATCGAAATTTTCGCAATTCTAATGCTAGAAACGAATAACTGGAATGGCCTAGGGGAAAAGTACACACACCATTCTAATCGGGCGAGGGTCTACTTTCAGATGCAACAGGAATTTGTGGAGTTCGTCAATCCGTTCGCGAGATATGAGAGTTTGAAGTTATGGAATTGTTGAGAAACCATCAAAATTTACGCAAGTCTGATACTCGAAACCAATAACTACAAAGGCCTAGGTGAAAAACACACATATCTTTGTAATCGGGCGAGTTTCTACTTTCAGATGCAACAGGAATTTCTCGAGTTCGTCAATCCGTTCGCGAGATATGGGAGTTTGAAGTTAAGGAATTGTTGAGAAACCATCAAAATTTTCGCAAGTCTGATACTCGAAACCAATAACTACAAAGGCCTAGGTGAAAAACACACATATCTTTGTAATCGGGCTAGTTTCTACTTTCAGATGCAACAGGAATATCTCGAGTTCGTCAATCCGTTCGCGAGATAAGGGAGTTTGAAGTTAAGGAATGCTTGACAAACCATGAAAATTTTCGCAAGTCTGATACTCGAAACCAATAACTACAAAGGCCTAGGGGAAAAGTACACACACCATTCTAATCGGGCGAGGGTCTACTTTCAGATGCAACAGGAATTTGTGGAGTTCGTCAATCCGTTCGCGAGATATGAGAGTTTGAAGTTATGGAATTGTTGAGAAACCATCAAAATTTTCGCAAGTCTGATACTCGAAACCAATAACTACAAAGGCCTAGGTGAAAAACACACATATCTTTGTAATCGGGCGAGTTTCTACTTTCAGATGCAACAGGAATTTCTCGAGTTCGTCAATCCGTTCGCGAGATATGGGAGTTTGAAGTTAAGGAATTCTTGAGAAACCATCAAAATTTTCGCAATTCTGATGCTAGAAACGAATAACTGGAATGGCCTAGGGGAAAAGTACACACACCATTCTGATCGGGCGAGGGTCTACTTTCAGATGCAACAGGAATTTCTGGAGTTCGTCAATCCGTTCGCGAGATATGAGAGTTTGAAGTTAAGGAATTGTTGAGAAACCATCAAAATTTTCGCAAGTCTGATACTCGAAACCAATAACTACAAAGGCCTAGGGCAAAAACACACATACCTTTGTAATCGGGCGGGTTTCCACTCTCAGATGCAAAAGGAACTTCTCGACTTCCTCAATCCGTTCGCTAGGTATGGGAGTTTGAAGTTAAGGAATGTTTGAGAAACCATCGAAATTTTCGCAATTCTGATGCTAGAAACGAATAACTGGAATGGCCTAGGGGAAAAGTACACACACCATTCTAATCGGGCGAGGGTCTACTTTCAGATGCAACAGGAATTTCTGGAGTTCGTCAATCCGTTCGCGAGATATGGGAGTTTGAAGTTAAGGAATTGTTGAGAAACCATCAAAATTTTCGCAAGTCTGATACTCGAAACCAATAACTACAAAGGCCTAGGTGAAAAACACACATACCTTTGCAATCGGGCGGGTTTCCACTCTCAGATGCAACAGGAACTTCTCGACTTCGTCAATCCGTTCGCTAGGTATGGGAGTTTGAAGTTAAGGAATGCTTGACAAACCATGAAAATTTTCGCAAGTCTGATACTCGAAACCAATAACTACAAAGGCCTAGGGGAAAAGTACACACACCATTCTAATCGGGCGAGGGTCTACTTTCAGATGCAACAGGAATTTGTGGAGTTCGTCAATCCGTTCGCGAGATATGAGAGTTTGAAGTTATGGAATTGTTGAGAAACCATCAAAATTTTCGCAAGTCTGATACTCGAAACCAATAACTACAAAGGCCTAGGTGAAAAACACACATATCTTTGTAATCGGGCTAGTTTCTACTTTCAGATGCAACAGGAATATCTCGAGTTCGTCAATCCGTTCGCGAGATAAGGGAGTTTGAAGTTAAGGAATGCTTGACAAACCATGAAAATTTTCGCAAGTCTGATACTCGAAACCAATAACTGGAATGGCCTAGGGGAAAAGTACACACACCATTGTAATCGGGCGAGATTCTACTTTCAGATGCAACAGGAATTAATGGAGTTCGTCAATCCGTTCGCGAGATATGGGTGTTTGAAGTTAAGGAATGTTTGAGAAACCATCGAAATTTTCGCAATTCTGATGCTAGAAACGAATAACTGGAATGGCATAGGGGAAAAGTACACACACCACTCTAATCGAGCGAGGTTCTACTTTCAGATGCAACAGGAATTTCTCGAGTTCGTCAATCCGTTCGCGTGATATGGGAGTTTGAAGATAAGGAATGGTTGAGAAACCATCCAAATTTTCGCAAGTCTGATACTCGAAACCAATAACTACAAAGGCCTAGGGGAAAAATACACACACCATTGTAATCGGGCGAGATTCTACTTTCAGATGCAACAGGAATTAATGGAGTTCGTCAATCCGTTCACGAGATATGGGAGTTTGAAGTTAAGGAATGGTTGAGAAACCATCGAAATTTTCGCAATTCTGATGCTCGAAACGAATAAGTGGAATGGCCTAGGGGCAAAGTACACACACCATTCTAATCGGGCGAGTCTCTACTTTCAGATGCAACAGGAATTTCTGGAGTTCGTCAAGCCGTTCGCGAGATATGGGAGTTTGAAGTTAAGGAATTCTTGAGAAACGATCAAAATTTTCGCAAGTCTGATACACGAAACCAATAACTACAAAGGCCTACGGCAAAAACACACATACCTTTGTAATCGGGCGGGTTTCCACTCTCAGATGCAACAGGAACTTCTCGAGTTCGTCAATCCGTTCGCGAGATATGGGAGTTTGATGTTAAGGAATGTTTGAGAAACCATCGAAATTTTCGCAATTCCGATGCCAGAAACGAATAACTGGAATGGCCTAGGGGAAAAGTACACACACAACTCTAATCGGGCGAGGGTCTACTTTCAGATGCAACAGGAATTTCTGGAGTTCGTCAATCCGTTCGCGAGATATGGGAGTTTGAAGTTAAGGAATTGTTGAGAAACCATCAAAATTTTCGCAAGTCTGATACACGAAACCAATAACTACAAAGGCCTAGGGCAAAAACACACATATCTTTGTAATCGGGCGAGTTTCTACTTTCAGATGCAACAGGAATTTCTCGAGTTCGTCAATCCGTTCGCGAGAAATGGGAGTTTGAAGTTAAGGAATGGTTGAGAAACTATCAAAATTTTCGCAAGTCTGATACTCGAAACCAATAACTACAAAGGCCTAGGTGAAAAACACACATATCTTTGTAATCGGGCTAGTTTCTACTTTCAGATGCAACAGGAATATCTCGAGTTCGTCAATCCGTTCGCGAGATAAGCGAGTTTGAAGTTAAGGAATGCTTGACAAACCATGAAAATTTTCGCAAGTCTGATACTCGAAACCAATAACTGGAATGGCCTAGGGGAAAAGTACACACACCATTGTAATCGGGAGAGATTCTACTTTCAGATGCAACAGGAATTAATGGAGTTCGTCAATCCGTTCGCGAGATATGGGTGTTTGAAGTTAAGGAATGTTTGAGAAACCATCGAAATTTTCGCAATTCTGATGCTAGAAACGAATAACTGGAATGGCCTAGGGGAAAAGTACACACACCACTCTAATCGAGCGAGGTTCTACTTTCAGATGCAACAGGAATTTCTCGAGTTCGTCAATCCGTTCGCGTGATATGGGAGTTTGAAGTTAAGGAATGGTTGAGAAACCATCCAAATTTTCGCAAGTCTGATACTCGAAACCAATAACTACAAAGGCCTAGGGGAAAAATACACACACCATTGTAATCGGGCGAGATTCTACTTTCAGATGCAACAGGAATTAATGGAGTTCGTCAATCCGTTCGCGTGATATGGGAGTTTGAAGTTAAGGAATGGTTGAGAAACCATCCAAATTTTCGCAAGTCTGATACACGAAACCAATAACTACAAAGGCCTACGGCAAAAACACACATACCTTTGTAATCGGGCGGGTTTCCACTCTCAGATGCAACAGGAACTTCTCGAGTTCGTCAATCCGTTCGCGAGATATGGGAGTTTGAAGTTAAGGAATGTTTGAGAAACCATCGAAATTTTCGCAATTCCGATGCCACAAACGAATAACTGGAATGGCCTAGGGGAAAAGTACACACACGACTCTAATCGGGCGAGGGTCTACTTTCAGATGCAACAGGAATTTGTGGAGTTCGTCAATCCGTTCGCGAGATATGAGAGTTTGAAGTTATGGAATTGTTGAGAAACCATCAAAATTTTCGCAAGTCTGATACTCGAAACCAATAACTACAAAGGCCTAGGTGAAAAACACACATATCTTTGTAATCGGGCGAGTTTCTACTTTCAGATGCAACAGGAATTTCTCGAGTTCGTCAATCCGTTCGCGAGATATGGGAGTTTGAAGTTAAGGAATTGTTGAGAAACCATCAAAATTTTCGCAAGTCTGATACTCGAAACCAATAACTACGAAGGCCTAGGTGAAAAACACACATATCTTTGTAATCGGGCTAGTTTCTACTTTCAGATGCAACAGGAATATCTCGAGTTCGTCAATCCGTTCGCGAGATAAGGGAGTTTGAAGTTAAGGAATGCTTGACAAACCATGAAAATTTTCGCAAGTCTGATACTCGAAACCAATAACTGGAATGGCCTAGGGGAAAAGTACACACACCATTGTAATCGGGCGAGATTCTACTTTCAGATGCAACAGGAATTAATGGAGTTCGTCAATCCGTTCGCGAGATATGGGTGTTTGAAGTTAAGGAATGTTTGAGAAACCATCGAAATTTTCGCAATTCTGATGCTAGAAACGAATAACTGGAATGGCCTAGGGGAAAAGTACACACACCACTCTAATCGAGCGAGGTTCTACTTTCAGATGCAACAGCAATTTCTCGAGTTCGTCATTCCGTTCGCGTGATATGGGAGTTTGAAGATAAGGAATGGTTGAGAAACCATCCAAATTTTCGCAAGTCTGATACTCGAAACCAATAACTACAAAGGCCTAGGGGAAAAATACACACACCATTGTAATCGGGCGAGATTCTACTTTCAGATGCAACAGGAATTAATGGAGTTCGTCAATCCGTTCACGAGATATGGGAGTTTGAAGTTAAGGAATGGTTGAGAAACCATCGAAATTTTCGCAATTCTGATGCTCGAAACGAATAAGTGGAATGGCCTAGGGGCAAAGTACACACACCATTCTAATCGGGCGAGTATCTACTTTCAGATGCAACAGGAATTTCTGGAGTTCGTCAAGCCGTTCGCGAGATATGGGAGTTTGAAGTTAAGGAATTCTTGAGAAACGATCAGAATTTTCGCAAGTCTGATACACGAAACCAATAACTACAAAGGCCTACGGCAAAAACACACATACCTTTGTAATCGGGCGGGTTTCCACTCTCAGATGCAACAGGAACTTCTCGAGTTCGTCAATCCGTTCGCGAGATATGGGAGTTTGAAGTTAAGGAATGTTTGAGAAACCATCGAAATTTTCGCAATTCCGATGCCAGAAACGAATAACTGGAATGGCCTAGGGGAAAAGTACACACACCACTCTAATCGGGCGAGGGTCTACTTTCAGATGCAACAGGAATTTCTGGAGTTCGACAATCCGTTCGCGAGATATGGGAGTTTGAAGTTAAGGAATTGTTGAGAAACCATCAAAATTTTCGCAAGTCTGATACACGAAACCAATAACTACAAAGGCCTAGGGCAAAAACACACATATCTTTGTAATCGGGCGAGTTTCTACTTTCAGATGCAACAGGAATTTCTCGAGTTCGTCAATCCGTTCGCGAGAAATGGGAGTTTGAAGTTAAGGAATGGTTGAGAAACTATCAAAATTTTCGCAAGTCTGATACTCGAAACCAATAACTACAAAGGCCTAGGTGAAAAACACACATATCTTTGTAATCGGGCTAGTTTCTACTTTCAGATGCAACAGGAATATCTCGAGTTCGTCAATCCGTTCGCGAGATAAGGGAGTTTGAAGTTAAGGAATGCTTGACAAACCATGAAAATTTTCGCAAGTCTGATACTCGAAACCAATAACTGGAATGGCCTAGGGGAAAAGTACACACACCATTGTAATCGGGAGAGATTCTACTTTCAGATGCAACAGGAATTAATGGAGTTCGTCAATCCGTTCGCGAGATATGGGTGTTTGAAGTTAAGGAATGTTTGAGAAACCATCGAAATTTTCGCAATTCTGATGCTAGAAACGAATAACTGGAATGGCCTAGGGGAAAAGTACACACACCACTCTAATCGAGCGAGGTTCTACTTTCAGATGCAACAGGAATTTCTCGAGTTCGTCAATCCGTTCGCGTGATATGGGAGTTTGAAGTTAAGGAATGGTTGAGAAACCATCCAAATTTTCGCAAGTCTGATACTCGAAACCAATAACTACAAAGGCCTAGGGGAAAAATACACACACCATTGTAATCGGGCGAGATTCTACTTTCAGATGCAACAGGAATTAATGGAGTTCGTCAATCCGTTCGCGTGATATGGGAGTTTGAAGTTAAGGAATGGTTGAGAAACCATCCAAATTTTCGCAAGTCTGATACACGAAACCAATAACTACAAAGGCCTACGGCAAAAACACACATACCTTTGTAATCGGGCGGGTTTCCACTCTCAGATGCAACAGGAACTTCTCGAGTTCGTCAATCCGTTCGCGAGATATGGGAGTTTGAAGTTAAGGAATGTTTGAGAAACCATCGAAATTTTCGCAATTCCGATGCCAGAAACGAATAACTGGAATGGCCTAGGGGAAAAGTACACACACGACTCTAATCGGGCGAGGGTCTACTTTCAGATGCAACAGGAATTTCTGGAGTTCGTCAATCCGTTCGCGAGATATGGGAGTTTGAAGTTAAGGAATGGTTGAGAAACCCTCAAAATTTTCGCAAGTCTGACACTCGAAACCAATAACTACAAATGCCTAGGGGAAAAGTACACATACATTTGTAATCGGGCGAGATTCCACTTTCAGATGCAACAGGAATTTCTCGAGTTCGTCGATCCGTTCACGAGATATGGGAGTTTGAAGTTAAGGAATGGTTGAGAAACCATCGAAATTTTCGCAATTCTGATGCTCGAAACGAATAACTGGAATGGCCTAGGGGCAAAGTACACACACCATTCTAATCGGGCGAGTCTCTACTTTCAGATGCAACAGGAATTTCTGGAGTTCGTCAAGCCGTTCGCGAAATATGGGAGTTTGAAGTTAAGGAATTCTTGAGAAACGATCAAAATTTTCGCAAGTCTGATACTCGAAACCAATAACTGGAATGGCCTAGGGGAAAAGTACACACACCATTGTAATCGGGCGAGATTCTACTTTCAGATGCAACAGGAATTTCTCGAGTTCGTCAATCCGTTCGAGAGATATGGGTGTTTGAAGTTAAGGAATGGTTGAGAAACCATCGACATTTTCGCAATTCTAATGCTAGAAACGAATAACTGGAATGGCCTAGGGGAAAAGTACACACACCATTCTAATCGGGCGAGGGTCTACTTTCAGATGCAACAGGAATTTGTGGAGTTCGTCAATCCGTTCGCGAGATATGAGAGTTTGAAGTTATGGAATTGTTGAGAAACCATCAAAATTTTCGCAAGTCTGATACTCGAAACCAATAACTACAAAGGCCTAGGTGAAAAACACACATATCTTTGTAATCGGGCGAGTTTCTACTTTCAGATGCAACAGGAATTTCTCGAGTTCGTCAATCCGTTCGCGAGATATGGGAGTTTGAAGTTAAGGAATTGTTGAGAAACCATCAAAATTTTCGCAAGTCTGATACTCGAAACCAATAACTACGAAGGCCTAGGTGAAAAACACACATATCTTTGTAATCGGGCTAGTTTCTACTTTCAGATGCAACAGGAATATCTCGAGTTCGTCAATCCGTTCGCGAGATAAGGGAGTTTGAAGTTAAGGAATGCTTGACAAACCATGAAAATTTTCGCAAGTCTGATACTCGAAACCAATAACTGGAATGGCCTAGGGGAAAAGTACACACACCATTGTAATCGGGAGAGATTCTACTTTCAGATGCAACAGGAATTAATGGAGTTCGTCAATCCGTTCGCGAGATATGGGTGTTTGAAGTTAAGGAATGTTTGAGAAACCATCGAAATTTTCGCAATTCTGATGCTAGAAACGAATAACTGGAATGGCCTAGGGGAAAAGTACACACACCACTCTAATCGAGCGAGGTTCTACTTTCAGATGCAACAGGAATTTCTCGAGTTCGTCAATCCGTTCGCGTGATATGGGAGTTTGAAGTTAAGGAATGGTTGAGAAACCATCCAAATTTTCGCAAGTCTGATACTCGAAACCAATAACTACAAAGGCCTAGGGGAAAAATACACACACCATTGTAATCGGGCGAGATTCTACTTTCAGATGCAACAGGAATTAATGGAGTTCGTCAATCCGTTCGCGTGATATGGGAGTTTGAAGTTAAGGAATGGTTGAGAAACCATCCAAATTTTCGCAAGTCTGATACACGAAACCAATAACTACAAAGGCCTACGGCAAAAACACACATACCTTTGTAATCGGGCGGGTTTCCACTCTCAGATGCAACAGGAACTTCTCGAGTTCGTCAATCCGTTCGCGAGATATGGGAGTTTGAAGTTAAGGAATGTTTGAGAAACCATCGAAATTTTCGCAATTCCGATGCCAGAAACGAATAACTGGAATGGCCTAGGGGAAAAGTACACACACGACTCTAATCGGGCGAGGGTCTACTTTCAGATGCAACAGGAATTTCTGGAGTTCGTCAATCCGTTCGCGAGATATGGGAGTTTGAAGTTAAGGAATGGTTGAGAAACCCTCAAAATTTTCGCAAGTCTGACACTCGAAACCAATAACTACAAATGCCTAGGGGAAAAGTACACATACATTTGTAATCGGGCGAGATTCCACTTTCAGATGCAACAGGAATTTCTCGAGTTCGTCGATCCGTTCACGAGATATGGGAGTTTGAAGTTAAGGAATGGTTGAGAAACCATCGAAATTTTCGCAATTCTGATGCTCGAAACGAATAACTGGAATGGCCTAGGGGCAAAGTACACACACCATTCTAATCGGGCGAGTCTCTACTTTCAGATGCAACAGGAATTTCTGGAGTTCGTCAAGCCGTTCGCGAAATATGGGAGTTTGAAGTTAAGGAATTCTTGAGAAACGATCAAAATTTTCGCAAGTCTGATACTCGAAACCAATAACTGGAATGGCCTAGGGGAAAAGTACACACACCATTGTAATCGGGCGAGATTCTACTTTCAGATGCAACAGGAATTTCTCCAGTTCGTCAATCCGTTCGAGAGATATGGGTGTTTGAAGTTAAAGAATGGTTGAGAAACCATCGAAATTTTCGCAATTCTAATGCTAGAAACAAATAACTGGAATGGCCTAGGGGAAAAGTACACACACCATTCTAATCGGGCGAGGGTCTACTTTCAGATGCAACAGGAATTTGTGGAGTTCGTCAATCCGTTCGCGAGATATGAGAGTTTGAAGTTATGGAATTGTTGAGAAACCATCAAAATTTTCGCAAGTCTGATACTCGAAACCAATAACTACAAAGGCCTAGGTGAAAAACACACATACCTTTGTAATCGGGCGAGTTTCTACTTTCAGATGCAACAGGAATTTCTCGAGTTCGTCAATCCGTTCGCGAGATATGGGAGTTTGAAGTTAAGGAATTGTTGAGAAACCATCAAAATTTTCGCAAGTCTGATACTCGAAACCAATAACTACGAAGGCCTAGGTGAAAAACACACATATCTTTGTAATCGGGCTAGTTTCTACTTTCAGATGCAACAGGAATATCTCGAGTTCGTCAATCCGTTCGCGAGATAAGGGAGTTTGAAGTTAAGGAATGCTTGACAAACCATGAAAATTTTCGCAAGTCTGATACTCGAAACCAATAACTGGAATGGCCTAGGGGAAAAGTACACACACCATTGTAATCGGGCGAGATTCTACTTTCAGATGCAACAGGAATTAATGGAGTTCGTCAATCCGTTCGCGAGATATGGGTGTTTGAAGTTAAGGAATGTTTGAGAAACCATCGAAATTTTCGCAATTCTGATGCTAGAAACGAATAACTGGAATGGCCTAGGGGAAAAGTACACACACCACTCTAATCGAGCGAGGTTCTACTTTCAGATGCAACAGGAATTTCTCGAGTTCGTCAATCCGTTCGCGTGATATGGGAGTTTGAAGATAAGGAATGGTTGAGAAACCATCCAAATTTTCGCAAGTCTGATACTCGAAACCAATAACTACAAAGGCCTAGGGGAAAAATACACACACCATTGTAATCGGGCGAGATTCTACTTTCAGATGCAACAGGAATTAATGGAGTTCGTCAATCCGTTCACGAGATATGGGAGTTTGAAGTTAAGGAATGGTTGAGAAACCATCGAAATTTTCGCAATTCTGATGCTCGAAACGAATAAGTGGAATGGCCTAGGGGAAAAGTACACACACCACTCTAATCGGGCGAGGGTCTACTTTCAGATGCAACAGGAATTTCTGGAGTTCGTCAATCCGTTCGCGAGATATGGAAGTTTGAAGTTAAGGAATTGTTGAGAAACCATCAAAATTTTCGCAAGTCTGATACACGAAACCAATAACTACAAAGGCCTAGGGCAAAAACACACATATCTTTGTAATCGGGCGAGTTTCTACTTTCAGATGCAACAGGAATTTCTCGAGTTCGTCAATCCGTTCGCGAGAAATGGGAGTTTGAAGTTAAGGAATGGTTGAGAAACTATCAAAATTTTCGCAAGTCTGATACTCCAAACCAATAACTACAAAGGCCTAGGTGAAAAACACACATATCTTTGTAATCGGGCTAGTTTCTACTTTCAGATGCAACAGGAATATCTCGAGTTCGTCAATCCGTTCGCGAGATAAGGGAGTTTGAAGTTAAGGAATGCTTGACAAACCATGAAAATTTTCGCAAGTCTGATACTCGAAACCAATAACTGGAATGGCCTAGGGGAAAAGTACACACACCATTGTAATCGGGAGAGATTCTACTTTCAGATGCAACAGGAATTAATGGAGTTCGTCAATCCGTTCGCGAGATATGGGTGTTTGAAGTTAAGGAATGTTTGAGAAACCATCGAAATTTTCGCAATTCTGATGCTAGAAACGAATAACTGGAATGGCCTAGGGGAAAAGTACACACACCACTCTAATCGAGCGAGGTTCTACTTTCAGATGCAACAGGAATTTCTCGAGTTCGTCAATCCGTTCGCGTGATATGGGAGTTTGAAGTTAAGGAATGGTTGAGAAACCATCCAAATTTTCGCAAGTCTGATACTCGAAACCAATAACTACAAAGGCCTAGGGGAAAAATACACACACCATTGTAATCGGGCGAGATTCTACTTTCAGATGCAACAGGAATTAATGGAGTTCGTCAATCCGTTCGCGTGATATGGGAGTTTGAAGTTAAGGAATGGTTGAGAAACCATCCAAATTTTCGCAAGTCTGATACACGAAACCAATAACTACAAAGGCCTACGGCAAAAACACACATACCTTTGTAATCGGGCGGGTTTCCACTCTCAGATGCAACAGGAACTTCTCGAGTTCGTCAATCCGTTCGCGAGATATGGGAGTTTGAAGTTAAGGAATGTTTGAGAAACCATCGAAATTTTCGCAATTCTGATGCTCGAAACGAATAACTGGAATGGCCTAGGGGAAAAGTACACACACGACTCTAATCGGGCGAGGGTCTACTTTCAGATGCAACAGGAATTTCTGGAGTTCGTCAATCCGTTCGCGAGATATGGGAGTTTGAAGTTAAGGAATGGTTGAGAAACCCTCAAAATTTTCGCAAGTCTGACACTCGAAACCAATAACTACAAATGCCTAGGGGAAAAGTACACATACATTTGTAATCGGGCGAGATTCCACTTTCAGATGCAACAGGAATTTCTCGAGTTCGTCGATCCGTTCACGAGATATGGGAGTTTGAAGTTAAGGAATGGTTGAGAAACCATCGAAATTTTCGCAATTCTGATGCTCGAAACGAATAACTGGAATGGCCTATGGGCAAAGTACACACACCATTCTAATCGGGCGAGTCTCTACTTTCAGATGCAACAGGAATTTCTGGAGTTCGTCAAGCCGTTCGCGAAATATGGGAGTTTGAAGTTAAGGAATTCTTGAGAAACGATCAAAATTTTCGCAAGTCTGATACTCGAAACCAATAACTGGAATGGCCTAGGGGAAAAGTACACACACCATTGTAATCGGGCGAGATTCTACTTTCAGATGCAACAGGAATTTCTCGAGTTCGTCAATCCGTTCGAGAGATATGGGTGTTTGAAGTTAAAGAATGGTTGAGAAACCATCGAAATTTTCGCAATTCTAATGCTAGAAACGAATAACTGGAATGGCCTAGGGGAAAAGTACACACACCATTCTAATCGGGCGAGGGTCTACTTTCAGATGCAACAGGAATTTGTGGAGTTCGTCAATCCGTTCGCGAGATATGAGAGTTTGAAGTTATGGAATTGTTGAGAAACCATCAAAATTTTCGCAAGTCTGATACTCGAAACCAATAACTACAAAGGCCTAGGTGAAAAACACACATATCTTTGTAATCGGGCGAGTTTCTACTTTCAGATGCAACAGGAATTTCTCGAGTTCGTCAATCCGTTCGCGAGATATGGGAGTTTGAAGTTAAGGAATTGTTGAGAAACCATCAAAATTTTCGCAAGTCTGATACTCGAAACCAATAACTACGAAGGCCTAGGTGAAAAACACACATATCTTTGTAATCGGGCTAGTTTCTACTTTCAGATGCAACAGGAATATCTCGAGTTCGTCAATCCGTTCGCGAGATAAGGGAGTTTGAAGTTAAGGAATGCTTGACAAACCATGAAAATTTTCGCAAGTCTGATACTCGAAACCAATAACTGGAATGGCCTAGGGGAAAAGTACACACACCATTGTAATCGGGAGAGATTCTACTTTCAGATGCAACAGGAATTAATGGAGTTCGTCAATCCGTTCGCGAGATATGGGTGTTTGAAGTTAAGGAATGTTTGAGAAACCATCGAAATTTTCGCAATTCTGATGCTAGAAACGAATAACTGGAATGGCCTAGGGGAAAAGTACACACACCACTCTAATCGAGCGAGGTTCTACTTTCAGATGCAACAGGAATTTCTCGAGTTCGTCAATCCGTTCGCGTGATATGGGAGTTTGAAGTTAAGGAATGGTTGAGAAACCATCCAAATTTTCGCAAGTCTGATACTCGAAACCAATAACTACAAAGGCCTAGGGGAAAAATACACACACCATTGTAATCGGGCGAGATTCTACTTTCAGATGCAACAGGAATTAATGGAGTTCGTCAATCCGTTCGCGTGATATGGGAGTTTGAAGTTAAGGAATGGTTGAGAAACCATCCAAATTTTCGCAAGTCTGATACACGAAACCAATAACTACAAAGGCCTACGGCAAAAACACACATACCTTTGTAATCGGGCGGGTTTCCACTCTCAGATGCAACAGGAACTTCTCGAGTTCGTCAATCCGTTCGCGAGATATGGGAGTTTGAAGTTAAGGAATGTTTGAGAAACCATCGAAATTTTCGCAATTCCGATGCCAGAAACGAATAACTGGAATGGCCTAGGGGAAAAGTACACACACGACTCTAATCGGGCGAGGGTCTACTTTCAGATGCAACAGGAATTTCTGGAGTTCGTCAATCCGTTCGCGAGATATGGGAGTTTGAAGTTAAGGAATGGTTGAGAAACCCTCAAAATTTTCGCAAGTCTGACACTCGAAACCAATAACTACAAATGCCTAGGGGAAAAGTACACATACATTTGTAATCGGGCGAGATTCCACTTTCAGATGCAACAGGAATTTCTCGAGTTCGTCGATCCGTTCACGAGATATGGGAGTTTGAAGTTAAGGAATGGTTGAGAAACCATCGAAATTTTCGCAATTCTGATGCTCGAAACGAATAACTGGAATGGCCTAGGGGCAAAGTACACACACCATTCTAATCGGGCGAGTCTCTACTTTCAGATGCAACAGGAATTTCTGGAGTTCGTCAAGCCGTTCGCGAAATATGGGAGTTTGAAGTTAAGGAATTCTTGAGAAACGATCAAAATTTTCGCAAGTCTGATACTCGAAACCAATAACTGGAATGGCCTAGGGGAAAAGTACACACACCATTGTAATCGGGCGAGATTCTACTTTCAGATGCAACAGGAATTTCTCGAGTTCGTCAATCCGTTCGAGAGATATGGGTGTTTGAAGTTAAAGAATGGTTGAGAAACCATCGAAATTTTCGCAATTCTAATGCTAGAAACAAATAACTGGAATGGCCTAGGGGAAAAGTACACACACCATTCTAATCGGGCGAGGGTCTACTTTCAGATGCAACAGGAATTTGTGGAGTTCGTCAATCCGTTCGCGAGATATGAGAGTTTGAAGTTATGGAATTGTTGAGAAACCATCAAAATTTTCGCAAGTCTGATACTCGAAACCAATAACTACAAAGGCCTAGGTGAAAAACACACATACCTTTGTAATCGGGCGAGTTTCTACTTTCAGATGCAACAGGAATTTCTCGAGTTCGTCAATCCGTTCGCGAGATATGGGAGTTTGAAGTTAAGGAATTGTTGAGAAACCATCAAAATTTTCGCAAGTCTGATACTCGAAACCAATAACTACGAAGGCCTAGGTGAAAAACACACATATCTTTGTAATCGGGCTAGTTTCTACTTTCAGATGCAACAGGAATATCTCGAGTTCGTCAATCCGTTCGCGAGATAAGGGAGTTTGAAGTTAAGGAATGCTTGACAAACCATGAAAATTTTCGCAAGTCTGATACTCGAAACCAATAACTGGAATGGCCTAGGGGAAAAGTACACACACCATTGTAATCGGGCGAGATTCTACTTTCAGATGCAACAGGAATTAATGGAGTTCGTCAATCCGTTCGCGAGATATGGGTGTTTGAAGTTAAGGAATGTTTGAGAAACCATCGAAATTTTCGCAATTCTGATGCTAGAAACGAATAACTGGAATGGCCTAGGGGAAAAGTACACACACCACTCTAATCGAGCGAGGTTCTACTTTCAGATGCAACAGGAATTTCTCGAGTTCGTCAATCCGTTCGCGTGATATGGGAGTTTGAAGATAAGGAATGGTTGAGAAACCATCCAAATTTTCGCAAGTCTGATACTCGAAACCAATAACTACAAAGGCCTAGGGGAAAAATACACACACCATTGTAATCGGGCGAGATTCTACTTTCAGATGCAACAGGAATTAATGGAGTTCGTCAATCCGTTCACGAGATATGGGAGTTTGAAGTTAAGGAATGGTTGAGAAACCATCGAAATTTTCGCAATTCTGATGCTCGAAACGAATAAGTGGAATGGCCTAGGGGAAAAGTACACACACCACTCTAATCGGGCGAGGGTCTACTTTCAGATGCAACAGGAATTTCTGGAGTTCGTCAATCCGTTCGCGAGATATGGAAGTTTGAAGTTAAGGAATTGTTGAGAAACCATCAAAATTTTCGCAAGTCTGATACACGAAACCAATAACTACAAAGGCCTAGGGCAAAAACACACATATCTTTGTAATCGGGCGAGTTTCTACTTTCAGATGCAACAGGAATTTCTCGAGTTCGTCAATCCGTTCGCGAGAAATGGGAGTTTGAAGTTAAGGAATGGTTGAGAAACTATCATAATTTTCGCAAGTCTGATACTCCAAACCAATAACTACAAAGGCCTAGGTGAAAAACACACATATCTTTGTAATCGGGCTAGTTTCTACTTTCAGATGCAACAGGAATATCTCGAGTTCGTCAATCCGTTCGCGAGATAAGGGAGTTTGAAGTTAAGGAATGCTTGACAAACCATGAAAATTTTCGCAAGTCTGATACTCGAAACCAATAACTGGAATGGCCTAGGGGAAAAGTACACACACCATTGTAATCGGGAGAGATTCTACTTTCAGATGCAACAGGAATTAATGGAGTTCGTCAATCCGTTCGCGAGATATGGGTGTTTGAAGTTAAGGAATGTTTGAGAAACCATCGAAATTTTCGCAATTCTGATGCTAGAAACGAATAACTGGAATGGCCTAGGGGAAAAGTACACACACCACTCTAATCGAGCGAGGTTCTACTTTCAGATGCAACAGGAATTTCTCGAGTTCGTCAATCCGTTCGCGTGATATGGGAGTTTGAAGTTAAGGAATGGTTGAGAAACCATCCAAATTTTCGCAAGTCTGATACTCGAAACCAATAACTACAAAGGCCTAGGGGAAAAATACACACACCATTGTAATCGGGCGAGATTCTACTTTCAGATGCAACAGGAATTAATGGAGTTCGTCAATCCGTTCGCGTGATATGGGAGTTTGAAGTTAAGGAATGGTTGAGAAACCATCCAAATTTTCGCAAGTCTGATACACGAAACCAATAACTACAAAGGCCTACGGCAAAAACACACATACCTTTGTAATCGGGCGGGTTTCCACTCTCAGATGCAACAGGAACTTCTCGAGTTCGTCAATCCGTTCGCGAGATATGGGAGTTTGAAGTTAAGGAATGTTTGAGAAACCATCGAAATTTTCGCAATTCTGATGCTCGAAACGAATAACTGGAATGGCCTAGGGGAAAAGTACACACACGACTCTAATCGGGCGAGGGTCTACTTTCAGATGCAACAGGAATTTCTGGAGTTCGTCAATCCGTTCGCGAGATATGGGAGTTTGAAGTTAAGGAATGGTTGAGAAACCCTCAAAATTTTCGCAAGTCTGACACTCGAAACCAATAACTACAAATGCCTAGGGGAAAAGTACACATACATTTGTAATCGGGCGAGATTCCACTTTCAGATGCAACAGGAATTTCTCGAGTTCGTCGATCCGTTCACGAGATATGGGAGTTTGAAGTTAAGGAATGGTTGAGAAACCATCGAAATTTTCGCAATTCTGATGCTCGAAACGAATAACTGGAATGGCCTATGGGCAAAGTACACACACCATTCTAATCGGGCGAGTCTCTACTTTCAGATGCAACAGGAATTTCTGGAGTTCGTCAAGCCGTTCGCGAAATATGGGAGTTTGAAGTTAAGGAATTCTTGAGAAACGATCAAAATTTTCGCAAGTCTGATACTCGAAACCAATAACTGGAATGGCCTAGGGGAAAAGTACACACACCATTGTAATCGGGCGAGATTCTACTTTCAGATGCAACAGGAATTTCTCGAGTTCGTCAATCCGTTCGAGAGATATGGGTGTTTGAAGTTAAAGAATGGTTGAGAAACCATCGAAATTTTCGCAATTCTAATGCTAGAAACGAATAACTGGAATGGCCTAGGGGAAAAGTACACACACCATTCTAATCGGGCGAGGGTCTACTTTCAGATGCAACAGGAATTTGTGGAGTTCGTCAATCCGTTCGCGAGATATGAGAGTTTGAAGTTATGGAATTGTTGAGAAACCATCAAAATTTTCGCAAGTCTGATACTCGAAACCAATAACTACAAAGGCCTAGGTGAAAAACACACATATCTTTGTAATCGGGCGAGTTTCTACTTTCAGATGCAACAGGAATTTCTCGAGTTCGTCAATCCGTTCGCGAGATATGGGAGTTTGAAGTTAAGGAATGTTTGAGAAACCATCGAAATTTTCGCAATTCTGATGCTAGAAACGAATAACTGGAATGGCCTAGGGGAAAAGTACACACACCACTCTAATCGAGCGAGGTTCTACTTTCAGATGCAACAGGAATTTCTCGAGTTCGTCAATCCGTTCGCGTGATATGGGAGTTTGAAGATAAGGAATGGTTGAGAAACCATCCAAATTTTCGCAAGTCTGATACTCGAAACCAATAACTACAAAGGCCTAGGGGAAAAATACACACACCATTGTAATCGGGCGAGATTCTACTTTCAGATGCAACAGGAATTAATGGAGTTCGTCAATCCGTTCACGAGATATGGGAGTTTGAAGTTAAGGAATGGTTGAGAAACCATCGAAATTTTCGCAATTCTGATGCTCGAAACGAATAAGTGGAATGGCCTAGGTGAAAAACACACATATCTTTGTAATCGGGCTAGTTTCTACTTTCAGATGCAACAGGAATATCTCGAGTTCGTCAATCCGTTCGCGAGATAAGGGAGTTTGAAGTTAAGGAATGCTTGACAAACCATGAAAATTTTCGCAAGTCTGATACTCGAAACCAATAACTGGAATGGCCTAGGGGAAAAGTACACACACCATTGTAATCGGGAGAGATTCTACTTTCAGATGCAACAGGAATTAATGGAGTTCGACAATCCGTTCGCGAGATATGGGTGTTTGAAGTTAAGGAATGTTTGAGAAACCATCGAAATTTTCGCAATTCTGATGCTAGAAACGAATAACTGGAATGGCCTAGGGGAAAAGTACACACACCACTCTAATCGAGCGAGGTTCTACTTTCAGATGCAACAGGAATTTCTCGAGTTCGTCAATCCGTTCGCGTGATATGGGAGTTTGAAGTTAAGGAATGGTTGAGAAACCATCCAAATTTTCGCAAGTCTGATACACGAAACCAATAACTACAAAGGCCTAGGGGAAAAATACACACACCATTGTAATCGGGCGAGATTCTACTTTCAGATGCAACAGGAATTAATGGAGTTCGTCAATCCGTTCGCGAGATATGGGAGTTTGAAGTTAAGGAATGTTTGTGAAACCATCAAAATTTTCGCAAGTCTGATACTCGAAACCAATAACTAGAAAGGCCTAGGTGAAAAACACACATATCTTTGTAATCGAGCGAGTTTCTACTTTCAGATGCAACAGGAATTTCTCGAGTTCGTCAATCCGTTCGCGAGAAATGGGAGTTTGAAGTTAAGGAATGGTAGAGAAACTATCAAAATTTTCGCAAGTCTGATACCCGAAACCAATAACTACTAAGGCCTAGGTGAAAAACACACATATCATTGTAATCGGGCGAGTTTCTGCTTTCAGATGCAACAGGAATTTCTCGATTTCGTCAATCCGTTCGCGACATATGGGAGTTTGAAGTTAAGGAATGCTTGAGAAACCATCAAAATTTTCGGCGGTCTGATACTCGAAACCAATAACTACAAAGGCCTAGGGGGAAAATACACATACCGTTGTAATCGGGCGAGATTCTACTTTCAGATGCAATAGGAATTAATGGAGTTCGTCAATCCGTTCGCGAGATATGGGCGTTTGATGTTAAGGAATGGTTGAGAAACCATCAAAATTTTCGCTGGTCTGATACTCGAAACCAATAACTGGAATGGCCTAGGGGAAAGGTACACACACCATTGTAATCGGGCGAGATTCTACTTTCAGGTGCAACAGGAATTAATGGAGTTCGTCAATCCGTTCGCGAGATATGGGAGTTTGAAGTTAAGGAATGGTTGTGAAACCATCAAAATTTTCGCAAGTCTGATACTCGAAACCAATAACTACAAAGGCGTAGGTGAAAAACACACATATCTTTGTAATCGAGCGTGTTTCTACTTTCAGATGCAACAGGAATTTCTCGAGTTCGTCAATCCGTTGGAGAGAAATGGGAGTTTGAAGTTAAGGAATGCTTGAGAAACCATCCAAATTTTCGCAATTCGGATGCTAGAAACGAATAACTGGAATGGCCAAGGGGAAAAGTACACACACCATTCTAATCGGGCGAGGGTCTACTTTCAGATGCAACAGGAATTAATGGAGTTCGTCAATCCGTTCGCGAGATATGGGAGTTTGAAGTTAAGGAATGGTTGTGAAACCATCAAAATTTTCGCAAGTCTGATACTCGAAACCAATAACTACGAAGGCCTAGGTGAAAAACACACATACCTTTGCAATCGGGCGGGTTTCCACTCTCAGATGCAACAGGAACTTCTCGAGTTCGTCAATCCGTTCGCGAGGTATGGGAGTTTGAAGTTAAGGAATGGTTGAGAAACTATCAAAATTTTCGCAAGTCTGATACTCGAAACCAATAACTACAAAGGCCTAGGGGAAAAATACACACACCATTGTAATCGGGCGAGATTCTACTTTCAGATGCAACAGGAATTTCTGGAGTTCGTCAATCCGTTCGCGAGATATGGGAGTTTGAAGTTAAGGAATTGTTGAGAAACCATCAAAATTTTCCCAAGTCTGATACACGAAACCAATAACTACAAAGGCCTAGGGCAAAAACACACATATCTTTGTAATCGAGCGAGGTTCTACTTTCAGATGCAACAGGAATTTCTCGAGTTCGTCAATCCGTTCGCGTGATATGGGAGTTTGAAGATAATGAATGGTTGAGAAACCATCCAAATTTTCGCAAGTCTGATACTCGAAACCAATAACTACAAAGGCCTAGGGGAAAAATACACACACCATTGTAATCGGGCGAGATTCTACTTTCAGATGCAACGGGAACTAATGGAGTTCGTCAATCCGTTCACGAGATATGGGAGTTTGAAGTTAATGAATGGTTGAGAAACCATCGAAATTTTCGCAATTCTGATGCTCGAAACGAATAACTGGAATGGCCTAGAGGCAAAGTACACACACCATTCTAATCGGGCGAGTCTCTACTTTCAGATGCAACAGGAATTTCTGGAGTTCGTCAAGCCGTTCGCGAGATATGGGTGTTTGAAGTTAAGGAATTCTTGAGAAACGATCAAAATTTTCGCAAGTCTGATACACGAAACCAATAACTACAAAGGCCTAGGACAAAAACACACATACCTTTGTAATCGGGCGGGTTTCCACTCTCAGATGCAACAGGAACTTCTCGCGTTCGTCAATCCGTTCGCGAGATATGGGAGTTTGAAGTTAAGGAATGTTTGAGAAACCATCGAAATTTTCGCAATTCTGATGCCAGAAACGAATAACTGGAATGGCCTAGGGGAAAAGTACACACACCACTCTAATCGGGCGAGGGTCTACTTTCAGATGCAACAGGAATTTCTGGAGTTCGTCAATCCGTTCGCGAGATATGGGAGTTTGAAGTTAAGGAATTGTTGAGAAACCATCAAAATTTTCGCAAGTCTGATACACGAAACCAATAACTACAAAGGCCTAGGGCAAAAACACACATATCTTTGTAATCGGGCGAGTTTCTACTTTCAGATGCAACAGGAATTTCTCGAGTTCGTCAATCCGTTCGCGAGAAATGGGAGTTTGAAGTTAAGGAATGGTTGAGAAACTATCAAAATTTTCGCAAGTCTGATACTCGAAACCAATAACTACAAAGGCCTAGGTGAAAAACACACATATCTTTGTAATCGGGCTAGTTTCTACTTTCAGATGCAACAGGAATATCTCGAGTTCGTCAATCCGTTCGCGAGATAAGGGAGTTTGAATTTAAGGAATGCTTGACAAACCATGAAAATTTTCGCAAGTCTGAGACTCGAAACCAATAACTGGAATGGCCTAGGGGAAAAGTACACACACCATTGTAATCGGGCGAGATTCTACTTTCAGATGCAACAGGAATTAATGGAGTTCGTCAATCCGTTCGCGAGATATGGGTGTTTGAAGTTAAGGAATGTTTGAGAAACCATCGAAATTTTCGCAATTCTGATGCTAGAAACGAATAACTGGAATGGCCTAGGGGAAAAGTACACACACCACTCTAATCGAGCGAGGTTCTACTTTCAGATGCAACAGGAATTTCTCGAGTTCGCCAATCCGTTCGCGTGATATGGGAGTTTGAAGTTAAGGAATGGTTGAGAAACCATCCAAATTTTCGCAAGTCTGATACTCGAAACCAATAACTAGAAAGGCCTAGGTGAAAAACACACATATCTTTGTAATCGAGCGAGTTTCTACTTTCAGATGCAACAGGAATTTCTCGAGTTCGTCAATCCGTTCGCGAGAAATGGGAGTTTGAAGTTAAGGAATGGTAGAGAAACTATCAAAATTTTCGCAAGTCTGATACCCGAAACCAATAACTACAAAGGCCTAGGTGAAAAACACACATATCATTGTAATCGGGCGAGTTTCTGCTTTCAGATGCAACAGGAATTTCTCGATTTCGTCAATCCGTTCGCGACATATGGGAGTTTGAAGTTAAGGAATGCTTGAGAAACCATCAAAATTTTCGGCGGTCTGATACTCGAAACCAATAACTACAAAGGCCTAGGGGAAAAATACACACACCATTGTAATCGGGCGAGATTCTACTTTCAGATGCAACAGGAATTAATGGAGTTCGTCAATCCGTTCGCGAGATATGGGAGTTTGAAGTTAAGGAATGGTTGAGAAACCATCCAAATTTTCGCAAGTCTGATACTCGAAACCAATAACTACAAAGGCCTAGGGGGAAAATACACATACCGTTGTAATCGGGCGAGATTCTACTTTCAGATGCAATAGGAATTAATGGAGTTCGTCAATCCGTTCGCGAGATATGGGCGTTTGATGTTAAGGAATGGTTGAGAAACCATCAAAATTTTCGCTGGTCTGATACTCGAAACCAATAACTGGAATGGCCTAGGGGAAAGGTACACACACCATTGTAATCGGGCGAGATTCTACTTTCAGGTGCAACAGGAATTAATGGAGTTCGTCAATCCGTTCGCGAGATATGGGAGTTTGAAGTTAAGGAATGGTTGTGAAACCATCAAAATTTTCGCAAGTCTGATACTCGAAACCAATAACTACAAAGGCGTAGGTGAAAAACACACATATCTTTGTAATCGAGCGTGTTTCTACTTTCAGATGCAACAGGAATTTCTCGAGTTCGTCAATCCGTTGGAGAGAAATGGGAGTTTGAAGTTAAGGAATGCTTGAGAAACCATCGAAATTTTCGCAATTCGGATGCTAGAAACGAATAACTGGAATGGCCAAGGGGAAAAGTACACACACCATTCTAATCGGGCGAGGGTCTACTTTCAGATGCAACAGGAATTAATGGAGTTCGTCAATCCGTTCGCGAGATATGGGAGTTTGAAGTTAAGGAATGGTTGTGAAACCATCAAAATTTTCGCAAGTCTGATACTCGAAACCAATAACTACGAAGGCCTAGGTGAAAAACACACATACCTTTGCAATCGGGCGGGTTTCCACTCTCAGATGCAACAGGAACTTCTCGAGTTCGTCAATCCGTTCGCGAGGTATGGGAGTTTGAAGTTAAGGAATGGTTGAGAAACTATCAAAATTTTCGCAAGTCTGATACTCGAAACCAATAACTACAAAGGCCTAGGGGAAAAATACACACACCATTGTAATCGGGCGAGATTCTACTTTCAGATGCAACAGGAATTTCTGGAGTTCGTCAATCCGTTCGCGAGAAATGGGAGTTTGAAGTTAAGGAATGGTTGAGAAACTATCAAAATTTTCGCAAGTCTGATACTCGAAACCAATAACTACAATGGCCTAGGGTAAAAATACACACACCGTTGTAATCGGGCGAGTTTCTGCTTTCAGATGCAACAGGAATTTCTCGAGTTCGTCAATCCGTTCACGAGATATGGGAGTTCGTAGTTAAGGAGTGGTTGAGAAACCATCAAAATTTTCGCAAGTCTGATACTCGAAACCAATAACTACAGAGGCCTAGGGGAAAAATGCACATACCTTTGTAATCGCGCGAGTTTCTACTTTAAGATGCAACAGGAATTTCTCGAGTTCGTCAATCTGTTCGCGAGAAATGGGAGTTTGGATTTAAGGAATGGTTGAGAAACTATCAAAATTTTCGCAAGTCTGATACTCGAAACCAATAACTACAATGGCCTAGGGGAAAAATACACAAACCGTTGTACTCGGGCGAGTTTCTGCTTTCAGATGCAACAGGAATTTTTCGAGTTCGTCAATCCGTTCGCGAGAAATGGGAGTTTGACGTTAAGGAATGGTTGAGAAACTATCCAAATTTTCGCAAGTCTGATACTCGAAACCAATAACTACAATGGCCTAGGGGAAAAATACACACACCGTTGTAATCGGGCGAGTTTCTGCTTTCAGCTGCAACAGGAATTTCTCGAGTTCGTTAATCCGTTCGCGAGATATGGGAGTTTGAAGTTAAGGAATGGTTGAGAAACCATCGAAATTTTCGCAAATCTGATGCTAGAAACGAATAACTGGAATGGCCTAGGGGAAAAGTACACACACCATTCTAATCGGGCGAGTCTCTACTTTCAGATGCAACAGGAATTTCTCGAGTTCGTCAATCCGTTCGCGAGATATGGTAGTTTGAAGTTAAGGAATGTTTGGGAAACCCTCAAAATTTTCGCAAGTCTGATACTCGAAACCAATAACTACAAAGGCCTAGGGGAAAAACACACATATCTTTGTAATCGGGAGAGATTCTAATTTCAGATGCAACAGGAATTTCTCGAGTTCGTCAATCCGTTCGCGAGAAACGGGAGTTTGAAGTTAAGGAATGGTTGAGAAACCATCGAAATTTCCGCAAGTATGATACTCGAAACCAATAACTACAAAGGCCTAGGGGAAAAGTACACACACCATTCTAATCGGGCGAGTCTCTAGTTTCAGATGCAACAGGAATTTCTCGAGTTCGTCAAGCCGTTCGCGATATGTGGTAGTTTGAAGTTAAGGAATGTTTGGGAAACCCTCAACAATTTCGCACGTCTGATACTCGAAACCAATAACTACAAAGGCCTAGGGGAAAAACACACATATCTTTGTAATCGGGCGAGTTTCTAATTTCAGATGCAACAGGAATTTCTCGAGTTCGTCAATCCGTTCGCGAGATATGGGAGTTTGAAGTTAAGGAATGGTTGAGAAACCATCAAAATTTTCGCAAGTCTGATACTCGAAACCAATAACTACAAAGGCCTAGGGGAAAAATACACACACCGTTGTAATCGGGCGAGTTTCTGCTTTCAGATGCAACAGGAATTTCTCGAGTTCGTCAATCGGTTCACGAGATATGGGAGTTTGAAGCTAAGGAATGGTTGAGAAACCTTCAAAATTTTCGCTGGTCTGATACTCGAAACGAATAACTGGAATGGCCTAGGTCAAAAATTCACGTACCGTTGTAATCGGGCGTGTTTCCAATTTCAGATGCAACAGGAATTTCTCGAGTTCGTCAATCCGTTCGCGAGATATGGGAGTTCGAAGTTAAGGAATGGTTGAGAAACCATCAAAATTTTCGCAAGTCTGATACTCGAAACCAATAACTACAGAGGCCTAGGGGAAAAATGCACATACCTTTGTAACCGGGCGAGTTTCTACTTTAAGATGCAACAGGAATTTCTCGAGTTCGTCAATCCGTTCGCGAGAAATGGGAGTTTGAATTTAAGGAATGGTTGAGAAACAATCAAAATTTTCGCAAGTCTGATACTCGAAACCAATAACTACAATGGCCTAGGGGAAAAATACACACACCGTTGAAATCGGGCGAGTTTCTGCTTTCAGATGCAGCAGGAATTTCTCGAGTTCGTCGATCCGTTCGCGAGATATGGGAGTTTGAAGCTAAGGAATGGTTGAGAAACCGTCAAAATTTTCGCTGGTCTGATACTCGAAACCAATAACTGGAATGGCCTAGGTCAAAGATTCACGTACCGTTGTAATCGGGCGTGTTTCCACTTTCAGATGCAACAGGAATTTCACGAGTTCGTCAATCCGTTCGCGAGATATGGGAGTTAGAAGTTATGGAATGTTTGGGAAACCCTCAAAATTTTCGCAAGTCTGATACTCGAAACCAATAACTACAACGGCCTAGGGGAAAAATACACACACCGTTGTAATCGGGCGAGTTTCTGCTTTCAGATGCAACAGGAATTTCTCGAGTTCGTCAATCCGTTCGCGAGAAATGGGAGTTTGAATTTAAGGAATGGTTGAGAAACTATCAAAATTTTCGCAAGTCTGATACTCGAAACCAATAACTGGAATGACCTAGGGGAAAAGTACACACACCATTGTAATCGGGCGATATTCTGCTTCCAGGTGCAACAGGAATTTCTCGAGTTCGTCAATCCGTTCTCGAGATATGGGAGTTTGAAGTTAAGGGATGGTTGAGAAACTATTAAATTTTCGCAAGTCTAATACTCGAAACCAATATCTACAAAGGCCTAGGTGAAAAACACACATATCTTTGTAATCGGGCGAGTTTCTACTTTCAGATGCAACAGGAATTTCTCGAGTTCGTCAATCCGTTCGCGAGAAATGGGAGTTTGAAGTTAAGGAATGGTTGAGAAACTATTAAATTTTCGCTGGTCTGATACTCGAAACCAATAACTGGAATGGCCTAGGTCAAAGATTCACGTACCGTTGTAATCGGGCGTGTTTCCACTTTCAGATGCAACAGGAATTTCACGAGTTCGTCAATCCGTTCGCGAGATATGGGAGTTAGAAGTTATGGAATGTTTGGGAAACCCTCAAAATTTTCGCAAGTCTGATACTCGAAACCAATAACTACAACGGCCTAGGGGAAAAATACACACACCGTTGTAATCGGGCGAGTTTCTGCTTTCAGATGCAACAGGAATTTCTCGAGTTCGTCAATCCGTTCGCGAGAAATGGGAGTTTGAATTTAAGGAATGGTTGAGAAACTATCAAAATTTTCGCAAGTCTGATACTCGAAACCAATAACTGGAATGACCTAGGGGAAAAGTACACACACCATTGTAATCGGGCGATATTCTGCTTCCAGGTGCAACAGGAATTTCTCGAGTTCGTCAATCCGTTCTCGAGATATGGGAGTTTGAAGTTAAGGGATGGTTGAGAAACTATTAAATTTTCGCAAGTCTAATACTCGAAACCAATATCTACAAAGGCCTAGGTGAAAAACACACATATCTTTGTAATCGGGCGAGTTTCTACTTTCAGATGCAACAGGAATTTCTCGAGTTCGTCAATCCGTTCGCGAGAAATGGGAGTTTGAAGTTAAGGAATGGTTGAGAAACTATCCAAAATTTTCGCAAGTCTGATACCCGAAACCAATAACTACAAAGGCCTAGGTGAAAAACACACATATCTTTGTAATCGGGCGAGTTTCTTCTTTAAGATGCAACAGGAATTTCTCGAGTTCGTCAATCCGTTCGCGAGAAATGGGAGTTTGAAGTTTAGGAATGGTTGAGAAACTATCAAAATTTTCGCAAGTCTGATACTCGAAACCAATAACTACAATGGCCTAGGGGAAAAACACACATACCGTTGTAATCGGGCGAGTTTCTGCTTTCAGATGCAACAGGAATTTCTCGAGTTCGTCAATCCGTTCACGAGATATGGGAGTTCGAAGTTAAGGAATGGTTGAGGAACCATCAAAATTTTCGCTAGTCTGATACTCGAAACCAATAACTACAGAGGCCTAGGGGAAAAATGCACATACATTCGTAATCGGGCGAGTTTCTACTTTAAGATGCAACAGGAATTTCTCGAGTTCGTCAATCCGTTCGCGAGAAATGGGAGTTTGAATTTAAGGAATGGTTGAGAAACTATCAAAATTTTCGCAAGTCTGATACTCGAAACCAATAACTACAATGGCCTAAAGGAAAAATACACACATCGTTGTAATCGGGCGAGTATCTGCTTTCAGATGCAACAGGAATTTCTCGAGTTCGTCAATCCGTTCGCGAGATATGGGAGTTAGAAGTTATGGAATGTTTGAGAAACCATCAAAATTTTCGCAAGTCTGATACTCGAAACCAATAACTACTGTGGCCTAGGGCAAAAATGCACATACCGTTGAAATCGGGCGAGTTTCTGCTTTCAGATGCAGCAGGAATTTCTCGAGTTCGTCGATCCGTTCGCGAGATATGGGAGTTTGAAGCTAAGGAATGGTTGAGAAACCGTCAAAATTTTCGCTGGTCTGATAGTCGAAACCAATAACTGGAATGGCCTAGGTCAAAAATTCACGTATCGTTGTAATCGGGCGTGTTTCCACTTTCAGGTGCAACAGGAATTTCTCGAGTTCGTCAATCCGTTCGCGAGATATGGGAGTTAGAAGTTATGGAATGCTTGAGAAACCATCAAAATTTTCGCAAGTCTGAAACTCGAAACCAATAACTACAAAGGCCTAGGGGAAAAATGCACATACCTTTGTAATCGGGCGAGTTTCCACTTTCAGATGCAACAGGTATTTCTCGAGTTCGTCTATCCGTTCGCGTGATATGGTAGTTTGAAGTTAAGGAATGTTTGGGAAACCCTCAAAATTTTCGCAAGTCTGATACTCGAAACCAATAACTACAAGGGCCTAGGGGAAAAACACACATATCTTTGTAATCGTGCGAGATTCTAATTTCAGATGCAACAGGAATTTCTCGAGTTCGTCAATCCGTTCGCGAGATATGGGAGTTAGAAGTTATGGAATGCTTGAGAAACCATCAAAATTTTCGCAAGTCTGATACTCGAAACCAATAACTACTATGGCCTAGGGAAAAAATGCACACACCGTTGTAATCGGGCGAGTTTCTGCTTTCAGATGCAACAGGAATTTCTCGAGTTCGTCGATCCGTTCGCGAGATATGGGAGTTCGAATTTAAGGAATGGTTGAGAAACCATCAAAATTTTCGCAAGTCTGATACTCGAAACCAATAACTACAAAGGCCTAGGGGAAAAATGCACATACCTTTGTAATCGGGCGAGTTTCCACTTTCAGATGCAACAGGAATTTCTCGAGTTCGTCAATCCGTTCGCGAGAAATGGGAGTTTGAAGTTAAGGAATGGTTGAGAAACTATCAAAATTTTCGCAAGTCTGATACTCGAAACCAATAACTACAATGGCCTAGGGGAAAAATACACACACCGTTGTAATCGGGCGAGTTTCTGCTTTCAGATGCAACAGGAATTTCTCGAGTTCGTCAATCCGTTCGCGAGAAATGGGAGTTTGAAGTGAAGGAATGTTTGGGAAACGCTCAAAATTTTCGCAAGTCTGGTACTCGAAACCAATAACTACAAAGGCCTAGGGGAAAAACACACATATCTTTGTAATCGGGCGAGTTTCTAATTTCAGATGCAACAGGAATTTCTCGAGTTCGTCAATCCGTTCGCGAGAAATGGGAGTTTGAAGTTAAGGAATGGTTGAGAAACTATCAAAATTTTCGCAAGTCTGATACTCGAAACCAATAACTACAATGGCCTAGGGGAAAAATACACACACCGTTGTAATCGGGTGAGTTTCTGCTTTCAGATGCAACAGGAATTTCTCGAGTTCGTCAATCCGTTCACGAGATATGGGAGTTCGTAGTTAAGGAGTGGTTGAGAAACCATCAAAATTTTCGCAAGTCTGATACTCGAAACCAATAACTACAGAGGCCTAGGGGAAAAATGCACATACCTTTGTAATCGCGCGAGTTTCTACTTTAAGATGCAACAGGAATTTCTCGAGTTCGTCAATCTGTTCGCGAGAAATGGGAGTTTGGATTTAAGGAATGGTTGAGAAACTATCAAAATTTTCGCAAGTCTGATACTCGAAACCAATAACTACAATGGCCTAGGGGAAAAATACACACACCGTTGTACTCGGGCGAGTTTCTGCTTTCAGATGCAACAGGAATTTTTCGAGTTCGTCAATCCGTTCGCGAGAAATGGGAGTTTGACGTTAAGGAATGGTTGAGAAACTATCCAAATTTTCGCAAGTCTGATACTCGAAACCAATAACTACAATGGCCTAGGGGAAAAATACACACACCGTTGTATTCGGGCGAGTTTCTGCTTTCAGCTGCAACAGGAATTTCTCGAGTTCGTCAATCCGTTCGCGAGATATGGGAGTTTGAAGTTAAGGAATGGTTGAGAAACCATCGAAATTTTCGCAAATCTGATGCTAGAAACGAATAACTGGAATGGCCTAGGGGAAAAGTACACACACCATTCTAATCGGGCCAGTCTCTACTTTCAGATGCAACAGGAATTTCTCGAGTTCGTCAATACGTTCGCGAGATATGGTAGTTTGAAGTTAAGGAATGTTTGGGAAACCCTCAAAATTTTCGCAAGTCTGATACTCGAAACCAATAACTACAAAGGCCTAGGGGAAAAACACACATATCTTTGTAATCGGGCGAGTTTCTAATTTCAGATGCAACAGGAATTTCTCGAGTTCGTCAATCCGTTCGCGAGATATGGGAGTTTGAAGTTAAGGAATGGTTGAGAAACCATCAAAATTTTCGCAAGTCTGATACTCGAAACCAATAACTACAAAGGCCTAGGGGAAAAATACACACACCGTTGTAATCGGGCGAGTTTCTGCTTTCAGATGCAACAGGAATTTCTCGAGTTCGTCAATCGGTTCACGAGATATGGGAGTTCGAAGTTAAGGAATGGTTGAGAAACCATCAAAATTTTCGCAAGTCTGATACTCGAAACCAATAACTACAAAGGCCTAGGGGAAAAATACACATACCTTTGTAATCGGGCGAGTTTCCACTTTCAGATGCAACAGGAATTTCTCGAGTTCGTCAATCCGTTCACGAGATATGGGAGTTCGTAGTTAAGGAATGGTTGAGAAACCATCAAAATTTTCGCAAGTCTGATACTCGAAACCAATAACTACAGAGGCCTAGGGGAAAAATGCACATACCGTTGAAATCGGGCGAGTTTCCACTTTCAGATGCAACAGGTATTTCTCGAGTTCGTCAATCCGTTCGCGAGAAATGGGAGTTTGAAGTTAAGGAATGGTTGAGAAACTATCAAAATTTTCGCAAGTCTGATACTCGAGACCAATAACTACAACGGCCTAGGGGAAAAATACACACACCGTTGTAATCGGGCGAGTTAGTGCTTTCAGCTGCAACAGGAATTTCTCGAGTTCGTCAATCCGTTCGCGAGATATGGGAGTTTGAAGTTAAGGAATGGTTGAGAAACCATCGAAATTTTCGCAAATCTGATGCTAGAAACGAATAACTGGAATGGCCTAGGGGAAAAGTACACACACCATTCTAATCGGGCCAGTCTCTACTTTCAGATGCAACAGGAATTTCTCGAGTTCGTCAATACGTTCGCGAGATATGGTAGTTTGAAGTTAAGGAATGTTTGGGAAACCCTCAAAATTTTCGCAAGTCTGATACTCGAAACCAATAACTACAAAGGCCTAGGGGAAAAACACACATATCTTTGTAATCGTGCGAGATTCTAATTTCAGATGCAACAGGAATTTCTCGAGTTCGTCAATCCGTTCGCGAGATATGGGAGTTAGAAGTTATGGAATGCTTGAGAAACCATCAAAATTTTCGCAAGTCTGATACTCGAAACCAATAACTACTATGGCCTAGGGAAAAAATGCACATACCGTTGAAATCGGGCGAGTTTCTGCTTTCAGATGCAGCAGGAATTTCTCGAGTTCGTCGATCCGTTCGCGAGATATGGGAGTTTGAAGCTAAGGAATGGTTGAGAAACCTTCAAAATTTTCGATGGTCTGATACTCGAAACCAATAACTGGAATGGCCTAGGTCAAAAATTCACGTACCGTTGTAATCGGGCGTGTTTCCACTTTCAGATGCAACAGGAATTTCTCGAGTTCGTCAATCCGTTCGCGAGATATGGGAGTTAGAAGTTATGGAATGCTTGAGAAACCATCAAAATTTTCGCAAGTCTGATACTCGAAACCAATAACTACAAAGGCCTAGGGGAAAAATGCACATACCTTTCTCATCGGGCGAGTTTCCACTTTCAGATGCAGCAGGAATTTCTCGAGTTCGTCAATCCGTTCGCGAGATATGGTAGTTTGAAGTTAAGGAATGTTTGGGAAACCCTCAAAATTTTCGCAAGTCTGATACCCGAAACCAATAACTACAAAGGCCTAGGGGAAAAACACACATATCTTTGTAATCGTGCGAGTTTCTAATTTCAGATGCAACAGGAATTTCTCGAGTTCGTCAATCCGTTCGCGAGATGTGGGAGTTTGAAGTTAAGGAATGGTTGAGAAACCATCAAAATTTTCGCAAGTCTGATACTCGAGACCAATAACTGCAAAGGCCTAGGGGAAAAATACACATACCTTTGTAATCGGGCGAGTTTCCACTTTCAGATGCAACAGGAATTTCTCGAGTTCGTCAGTCCGTTCACGAGATATGGGAGTTCGAAGTTAAGGAATGGTTGAGAAACCATCAAAATTTTCGCAAGTCTGATACTCGAAACCAATAACTACAGAGGCCTAGGGGAAAAATGCACATACCTTTGTAATCGGGCGAGTTTCTACTTTAAGATGCAACAGGAATTTCTCGAGTTCGTCAATCCGTTCGCGAGAAATGGGAGTTTGAATTTAAGGAATGGTTGAGAAACTATCAAAATTTTCGCAAGTCTGATACTCGAAACCAATAACTACAATGGCCTAGGGGAAAAATACACACACCGTTGTAATCGGGCGAGTTTCTGCTTTCAGATGCAACAGGAATTTCTCGAGTTCGTCAATCCGTTCGCGAGAAATGGGAGTTTGAAGTTAAGGAATGGTTGAGAAACTATCAAAATTTTCGCAAGTCTGATACTCGAGACCAATAACTACAACGGCCTAGGGGAAAAATACACACACCGTTGTAATCGGGCGAGTTAGTGCTATCAGATGCAACAGCAATTTCTCGAGTTCGTCAATCCGTTCGCGAGATATGGGAGTGTGAAGTTAAGGAATGGTTGAGAAACCATCGAAATTTTCGCAAATCTGATGCTAGAAACGAATAACTGGAATGGCCTAGGGGAAAAGTACACACACCATTCTAATCGGGCGAGTTTCTGCTTTCAGATGCAGCAGGAATTTCTCGAGTTCGTCGATCCGTTCGCGAGATATGGGAGTTTGAAGTTAAGGAATGGTTGAGAAACCATTAAAATTTTCGCAAGGCTGATACTCGAAACCAATAACTACAAAGGCCTAAGGGAAAAATGGACATACCTTTGTAATCGGGCGAGTTTCCACTTTCAGATGCAACAGGAATTTCTCGAGTCCGTCATTCCGTTCGCGAGATATGGGAGTTTGAAGTTAAGGAATGGTTGAGAAACTATCGAAATTATCGCAATTCTGATGCTAGAAACCAATAACTACAATGGCCTAGGGCAAAAATGCACATACCGTTGAAATCGGGCGAGTTTCTGCTTTCAGATGCAGCAGGAATTTCTCGAGTTCGTCGATCCGTTCGCGAGATATGGGAGTTTGAAGCTAAGGAATGGTTGAGAAACCGTCAAAATTTTCGCTGGTCTGATAGTCGAAACCAATAACTGGAATGGCCTGGGTCAAAAATTCACGTATCGTTGTAATCGGGCGTGTTTCCACTTTCAGATGCAACAGGAATTTCTCGAGTTCGTCAATCCGTTCGCGAGATATGGGAGTTAGAAGTTATGGAATGCTTGAGAAACCATCAAAATTTTCGCAAGTCTGAAACTCGAAACCAATAACTACAAAGGCCTAGGGGAAAAATGCACATACCTTTGTAATCGGGCGAGTTTCCACTTTCAGATGCAACAGGTATTTCTCGAGTTCGTCTATCCGTTCGCGTGATATGGTAGTTTGAAGTTAAGGAATGTTTGGGAAACCCTCAAAATTTTCGCAAGTCTGATACTCGAAACCAATAACTACAAAGGCCTAGGGGAAAAACACACATATCTTTGTAATCGTGCGAGATTCTAATTTCAGATGCAACAGGAATTTCTCGAGTTCGTCAATCCGTTCGCGAGATATGGGAGTTAGAAGTTATGGAATGGTTGAGAAACCATCAAAATTTTCGCAAGTCTGATACTCGAGACCAATAACTGCAAAGGCCTAGGGGAAAAATACACATACCTTTGTAATCGGGCGAGTTTCCACTTTCAGATGCAACAGGAATTTCTCGAGTTCGTCAATCCGTTCACGAGATATGGGAGTTTGAAGTTAAGGAATGGTTGAGAAACCATCGAAATTATCGCAATTCTGATGCTAGAAACCAATAACTACAATGGCCTAGGGGAAAATACACATACCGTTGTAATCGGGCGAGTTTCTGCTTTCAGATGCAACAGGAATTTCTCGAGTTCGTCAATCCGTTCGCGAGATATGGGAGTTTGAAGTTAAGGAATGCTTGAGAGACAATCAAAATTTTCGCAAGTCTGATACTCGAAAACAATAACTGGAATGGCCTAGGTGAAAAACACACATATCTTTGTAATCGGGCGAGTTTCTACTTTCAGATGCAACAGGAATTTCTTGAGTTCGTCAATCCGTCCGCGAGAAATGGGAGTTTGAAGTTAAGGAATGGTTGAGAAACCATAAAAATTTTCGCAAGTCTGATACTCGAAACCAATAACTACAAAGGCCTAGGTGGAAAACACACATATCTTTGTAATCGGGCGAGTTTCTAATTCCAGATGCAACAGGAATTTCTCGAGTTCGTCAATCCGTTCGCGAGATATGGCAGTTTGAATTTAAGGAATGGTTGAGCAACCATCAAAATTTTCGCAAGTCTGATACTCGAAACCAATAACTGGAATGACCTAGGGGAAAAGTACACACACCATTGTAATCGGGCGATATTCTGCTTCCAGGTGCAACAGGAATTTCTCGAGTTCGTCAATCCGTTCGCGAGATATGGGAGTTTGAAGTTAAGGGATGGTTGAGAAACTATCAAAATTTTCGCAAGTCTAATACTCGAAACCAATATCTACAAAGGCCTAGGTGAAAAACACACATATCTTTGTAATCGGGCGAGTTTCTACTTTCAGATGCAACAGGAATTTCTCGAGTTCGTCAATCCGTTCGCGAGAAATGGGAGTTTGAAGTTAAGGAATGGTTGAGAAACTATCAAAATTTTCGCAAGTCTGATACCCGAAACCAATAACTACAAAGGCCTAGGTGAAAAACACACATATCTTTGTAATCGGGCGAGTTTCTTCTTTAAGATGCAACAGGAATTTCTCGAGTTCGTCAATCCGTTCGCGAGATATGGGAGTTTGAATTTAAGGAATGGTTGAGCAACCATCAAAATTTTCGCAAGTCTGATACTCGAAAGCAATAACTGGAATGACCTAGGGGAAAAGTACACACACCATTGTAATCGGGCGATATTCTGCTTCCAGGTGCAACATGAATTTCTCGAGTTCGTCAATCCGTTCGCGAGATATGGGAGTTTGAAGTTAAGGGATGGTTGAGAAACTATCAAAATTTTCGCAAGTCTAATACTCGAAACCAATATCTACAAAGGCCTAGGTGAAAAACACACATATCTTTGTAATCGGGCGAGTTTCTACTTTCAGATGCAACAGGAATTTCTCGAGTTCGTCAATCCGTTCGCGAGATATGGGAGTTTGAAGTTAAGGAATGCTTGAGAGACAATCAAAATTTTCGCAAGTCTGATACTCGAAAACAATAACTGGAATGGCCTAGGTGAAAAACACACATATCTTTGTAATCGGGCGAGTTTCTACTTTCAGATGCAACAGGAATTTCTTGAGTTCGTCAATCCGTCCGCGAGAAATGGGAGTTTGAAGTTAAGGAATGGTTGAGAAACCATAAAAATTTTCGCAAGTCTGATACTCGAAACCAATAACTACAAAGGCCTAGGTGGAAAACACACATATCTTTGTAATCGGGCGAGTTTCTAATTTCAGATGCAACAGGAATTTCTCGAGTTCGTCAATCCGTTCGCGAGAAATGGGAGTTTGAAGTTAAGGAATGGTTGAGAAACTATCAAAATTTTCGCAAGTCTGATACTCGAAACCAATAACTACAATGGCCTAGGGGAAAAATACACACACCGTTGTAATCGGGGGAGTTACTGCTATCAGATGCAACTGGAATTTCTCGAGTTCGTCAATCCGTTCGCGAGATATGGGAGTGTGAATTTAAGGAATGGTTGAGAAACCATCGAAATTTTCGCAAATCTGATGCTAGAAACGAATAACTGGAATGGCCTAGGGGAAAAGTACACACACCATTCTAATCGGGCGAGTTTCTGCTTTCAGATGCAGCAGGAATTTCTCGAGTTCGTCGATCCGTTCGCGAGATATGAGAGTTTGAATTTAAGGAATGGTTGAGAAACCATTAAAATTTTCGCAAGGCTGATACTCGAAACCAATAACTACAAAGGCCTAAGGGAAAAATGGACATACCTTTGTAATCGGGCGAGTTTCCACTTTCAGATGCAACAGGAATGTCTCGAGTCCGTCATTCCGTTCGCGAGAAATGGGAGTTTGAAGTTAAGGAATGGTTGAGAAACTATCAAAATTTTCGCAAGTCTGATACCCGAAACCAATAACTACAAAGGCCTAGGTGAAAAACACACATATCTTTGTAATCGGGCGAGTTTCTTCTTTAAGATGCAACAGGAATTTCTCGAGTTCGTCAATCCGTTCGCGAGATATGGGAGTTTGAATTTAAGGAATGGTTGAGCAACCATCAAAATTTTCGCAAGTCTGATACTCGAAAGCAATAACTGGAATGACCTAGGGGAAAAGTACACACACCATTGTAATCGGGCGATATTCTGCTTCCAGGTGCAACATGAATTTCTCGAGTTCGTCAATCCGTTCGCGAGATATGGGAGTTTGAAGTTAAGGGATGGTTGAGAAACTATCAAAATTTTCGCAAGTCTAATACTCGAAACCAATATCTACAAAGGCCTAGGTGAAAAACACACATATCTTTGTAATCGGGCGAGTTTCTACTTTCAGATGCAACAGGAATTTCTCGAGTTCGTCAATCCGTTCGCGAGATATGGGAGTTTGAAGTTAAGGAATGCTTGAGAGACAATCAAAATTTTCGCAAGTCTGATACTCGAAAACAATAACTGGAATGGCCTAGGTGAAAAACACACATATCTTTGTAATCGGGCGAGTTTCTACTTTCAGATGCAACAGGAATTTCTTGAGTTCGTCAATCCGTCCGCGAGAAATGGGAGTTTGAAGTTAAGGAATGGTTGAGAAACCATAAAAATTTTCGCAAGTCTGATACTCGAAACCAATAACTACAAAGGCCTAGGTGGAAAACACACATATCTTTGTAATCGGGCGAGTTTCTAATTTCAGATGCAACAGGAATTTCTCGAGTTCGTCAATCCGTTCGCGAGAAATGGGAGTTTGAAGTTAAGGAATGGTTGAGAAACTATCAAAATTTTCGCAAGTCTGATACTCGAAACCAATAACTACAATGGCCTAGGGGAAAAATACACACACCGTTGTAATCGGGCGAGTTTCTGCTTTCAGATGCAACAGGAATTTCTCGAGTTCGTCAATCCGTTCGCGAGAAATGGGAGTTTGAAGTTAAGGAATGGTTGAGAAACTATCAAAATTTTCGCAAGTCTGATACTCGAGACCAATAACTACAACGGCCTAGGGGAAAAATACACACACCGTTGTAATCGGGCGAGTTAGTGCTATCAGATGCAACAGCAATTTCTCGAGTTCGTCAATCCGTTCGCGAGATATGGGAGTGTGAAGTTAAGGAATGGTTGAGAAACCATCGAAATTTTCGCAAATCTGATGCTAGAAACGAATAACTGGAATGGCCTAGGGGAAAAGTACACACACCATTCTAATCGGGCGAGTTTCTGCTTTCAGATGCAGCAGGAATTTCTCGAGTTCGTCGATCCGTTCGCGAGATATGGGAGTTTGAAGTTAAGGAATGGTTGAGAAACCATTAAAATTTTCGCAAGGCTGATACTCGAAACCAATAACTACAAAGGCCTAAGGGAAAAATGGACATACCTTTGTAATCGGGCGAGTTTCCACTTTCAGATGCAACAGGAATTTCTCGAGTCCGTCATTCCGTTCGCGAGATATGGGAGTTTGAAGTTAAGGAATGGTTGAGAAACTATCGAAATTATCGCAATTCTGATGCTAGAAACCAATAACTACAATGGCCTAGGGCAAAAATGCACATACCGTTGAAATCGGGCGAGTTTCTGCTTTCAGATGCAGCAGGAATTTCTCGAGTTCGTCGATCCGTTCGCGAGATATGGGAGTTTGAAGCTAAGGAATGGTTGAGAAACCGTCAAAATTTTCGCTGGTCTGATAGTCGAAACCAATAACTGGAATGGCCTGGGTCAAAAATTCACGTATCGTTGTAATCGGGCGTGTTTCCACTTTCAGATGCAACAGGAATTTCTCGAGTTCGTCAATCCGTTCGCGAGATATGGGAGTTAGAAGTTATGGAATGCTTGAGAAACCATCAAAATTTTCGCAAGTCTGAAACTCGAAACCAATAACTACAAAGGCCTAGGGGAAAAATGCACATACCTTTGTAATCGGGCGAGTTTCCACTTTCAGATGCAACAGGTATTTCTCGAGTTCGTCTATCCGTTCGCGTGATATGGTAGTTTGAAGTTAAGGAATGTTTGGGAAACCCTCAAAATTTTCGCAAGTCTGATACTCGAAACCAATAACTACAAAGGCCTAGGGGAAAAACACACATATCTTTGTAATCGTGCGAGATTCTAATTTCAGATGCAACAGGAATTTCTCGAGTTCGTCAATCCGTTCGCGAGATATGGGAGTTAGAAGTTATGGAATGCTTGAGAAACCATCAAAATTTTCGCAAGTCTGATACTCGAAACCAATAACTACTATGGCCTAGGGAAAAAATGCACATACCGTTGAAATCGGGCGAGTTTCTGCTTTCAGATGCAGCAGGAATTTCTCGAGTTCGTCGATCCGTTCGCGAGATATGGGAGTTTGAAGTTAAGGAATGGTTGAGAAGCCATCAAAATTTTCGCAAGTCTGATACTCGAGACCAATAACTGCAAAGGCCTAGGGGAAAAATACACATACCTTTGTAATCGGGCGAGTTTCCACTTTCAGATGCAACAGGAATTTCTCGAGTTCGTCAATCCGTTCACGAGATATGGGAGTTTGAAGTTAAGGAATGGTTGAGAAACCATCGAAATTATCGCAATTCTGATGCTAGAAACCAATAACTACAATGGCCTAGGGGAAAATACACATACCGTTGTAATCGGGCGAGTTTCTGCTTTCAGATGCAACAGGAATTTCTCGAGTTCGTCAATCCGTTCGCGAGATATGGGAGTTTGAAGTTAAGGAATGCTTGAGAGACAATCAAAATTTTCGCAAGTCTGATACTCGAAAACAATAACTGGAATGGCCTAGGTGAAAAACACACATATCTTTGTAATCGGGCGAGTTTCTACTTTCAGATGCAACAGGAATTTCTTGAGTTCGTCAATCCGTCCGCGAGAAATGGGAGTTTGAAGTTAAGGAATGGTTGAGAAACCATAAAAATTTTCGCAAGTCTGATACTCGAAACCAATAACTACAAAGGCCTAGGTGGAAAACACACATATCTTTGTAATCGGGCGAGTTTCTAATTCCAGATGCAACAGGAATTTCTCGAGTTCGTCAATCCGTTCGCGAGATATGGGAGTTTGAATTTAAGGAATGGTTGAGCAACCATCAAAATTTTCGCAAGTCTGATACTCGAAACCAATAACTGGAATGACCTAGGGGAAAAGTACACACACCATTGTAATCGGGCGATATTCTGCTTCCAGGTGCAACAGGAATTTCTCGAGTTCGTCAATCCGTTCGCGAGATATGGGAGTTTGAAGTTAAGGGATGGTTGAGAAACTATCAAAATTTTCGCAAGTCTAATACTCGAAACCAATATCTACAAAGGCCTAGGTGAAAAACACACATATCTTTGTAATCGGGCGAGTTTCTACTTTCAGATGCAACAGGAATTTCTCGAGTTCGTCAATCCGTTCGCGAGAAATGGGAGTTTGAAGTTAAGGAATGGTTGAGAAACTATCAAAATTTTCGCAAGTCTGATACCCGAAACCAATAACTACAAAGGCCTAGGTGAAAAACACACATATCTTTGTAATCGGGCGAGTTTCTTCTTTAAGATGCAACAGGAATTTCTCGAGTTCGTCAATCCGTTCGCGAGATATGGGAGTTTGAATTTAAGGAATGGTTGAGCAACCATCAAAATTTTCGCAAGTCTGATACTCGAAAGCAATAACTGGAATGACCTAGGGGAAAAGTACACACACCATTGTAATCGGGCGATATTCTGCTTCCAGGTGCAACATGAATTTCTCGAGTTCGTCAATCCGTTCGCGAGATATGGGAGTTTGAAGTTAAGGGATGGTTGAGAAACTATCAAAATTTTCGCAAGTCTAATACTCGAAACCAATATCTACAAAGGCCTAGGTGAAAAACACACATATCTTTGTAATCGGGCGAGTTTCTACTTTCAGATGCAACAGGAATTTCTCGAGTTCGTCAATCCGTTCGCGAGATATGGGAGTTTGAAGTTAAGGAATGCTTGAGAGACAATCAAAATTTTCGCAAGTCTGATACTCGAAAACAATAACTAGAATGGCCTAGGTGAAAAACACACATATCTTTGTAATCGGGCGAGTTTCTACTTTCAGATGCAACAGGAATTTCTTGAGTTCGTCAATCCGTCCGCGAGAAATGGGAGTTTGAAGTTAAGGAATGGTTGAGAAACCATAAAAATTTTCGCAAGTCTGATACTCGAAACCAATAACTACAAAGGCCTAGGTGGAAAACACACATATCTTTGTAATCGGGCGAGTTTCTAATTTCAGATGCAACAGGAATTTCTCGAGTTCGTCAATCCGTTCGCGAGAAATGGGAGTTTGAAGTTAAGGAATGGTTGAGAAACTATCAAAATTTTCGCAAGTCTGATACTCGAAACCAATAACTACAATGGCCTAGGGGAAAAATACACACACCGTTGTAATCGGGGGAGTTACTGCTATCAGATGCAACTGGAATTTCTCGAGTTCGTCAATCCGTTCGCGAGATATGGGAGTGTGAATTTAAGGAATGGTTGAGAAACCATCGAAATTTTCGCAAATCTGATGCTAGAAACGAATAACTGGAATGGCCTAGGGGAAAAGTACACACACCATTCTAATCGGGCGAGTTTCTGCTTTCAGATGCAGCAGGAATTTCTCGAGTTCGTCGATCCGTTCGCGAGATATGAGAGTTTGAATTTAAGGAATGGTTGAGAAACCATTAAAATTTTCGCAAGGCTGATACTCGAAACCAATAACTACAAAGGCCTAAGGGAAAAATGGACATACCTTTGTAATCGGGCGAGTTTCCACTTTCAGATGCAACAGGAATTTCTCGAGTCCGTCATTCCGTTCGCGAGATATGGGAGTTTGAAGTTAAGGAATGGTTGAGAAACCATCAAAATTTTCGCAATTCTGATGCTAGAAACCAATAACTACAAAGGCCTATGTGAAAAACACACATATCTTTGTAATCGGGCGAGTTTCTACTTTCAGATGCAACAGGAATTAATGGAGTTCGTCAATCCGTTCGCGAGATATGGGAGTTTTAATTTAAGGAATGGTTGAGAAACCATCACAATTTTCGCAAGTCTGATACTCGAAACCAATAACTACAATGGCCTAGGGGAAAATACACATACCGTTGTAATCGGGCGAGTTTCTGCTTTCAGATGCAACATGAATTTCTCGAGTTCGTCAATCCGTTCGCGAGATATGGGAGTTTGAAGTTAAGGAATGCTTGAGAAACAATCAAAATTTTCGCAAGTCTGATACTCGAAACCAATAACTACAAAGGCCTAGGTGAAAAACACACATATCTTTGTAATCGGGCGAGTTTCTAATTTCAGATGCAACAGGAATTTCTCGAGTTCGTCAATCCGTTCGCGAGATATGGGAGTTTGAATTTAAGGAATGGTTGAGCAACCATCAAAATTTTCGCAAGTCTGATACTCGAAACCAATAACTACAAAGGCCTAGGTGAAAAACACACATATCTTTGTAATCGGGCGAGTTTCTACTTTCAGATGCAACAGGAATTAATGGAGTTCGTCAATCCGTTCGCGAGATATGGGAGTTTTAATTTAAGGAATGGTTGAGAAACCATCACAATTTTCGCAAGTCTGATACTCGAAACCAATAACTACAATGGCCTAGGGGAAAATACACATACCGTTGTAATCGGGCGAGTTTCTGCTTTCAGATGCAACATGAATTTCTCGAGTTCGTCAATCCGTTCGCGAGATATGGGAGTTTGAAGTTAAGGAATGCTTGAGAAACAATCAAAATTTTCGCAAGTCTGATACTCGAAACCAATAACTACAATGGCCTAGGGGAAAAATACACACACCGTTGTAATCGGGGGAGTTACTGCTATCAGATGCAACAGGAATTTCTCGAGTTCGTCAATCCGTTCGCGAGATATGGGAGTGTGAATTTAAGGAATGGTTGAGAAACCATCGAAATTTTCGCAAATCTGATGCTAGAAACGAATAACTGGAATGGCCTAGGGGAAAAGTACACACACCATTCTAATCGGGCGAGTTTCTGCTTTCAGATGCAGCAGGAATTTCTCGAGTTCGTCGATCCGTTCGCGAGATATGGGAGTTTGAAGTTAAGGAATGGTTGAGAAACCATTAAAATTTTCGCAAGGCTGATACTCGAAACCAATAACTACAAAGGCCTAAGGGAAAAATGGACATACCTTTGTAATCGGGCGAGTTTCCACTTTCAGATGCAACAGGAATTTCTCGAGTCCGTCATTCCGTTCGCGAGATATGGGAGTTTGAAGTTAAGGAATGGTTGAGAAACCATCAAAATTTTCGCAATTCTGATGCTAGAAACCAATAACTACAAAGGCCTAGGTGAAAAACACACATATCTTTGTAATCGGGCGAGTTTCTAATTTCAGATGCAACAGGAATTTCTCGAGTTCGTCAATCCGTTCGCGAGATATGGGAGTTTGAATTTAAGGAATGGTTGAGCAACCATCAAAATTTTCGCAAGTCTGATACTCGAAACCAATAACTGGAATGACCTAGGGGAAAAGTACACACACCATTGTAATCGGGCGATATTCTGTTCCAGGTGCCACAGGAATTTCTCGAGTTCGTCAATCCGTTCGCGAGATATGGGAGTTTGAAGTTAAGGGATGGTTGAGAAACTATTAAAATTTTCGCAAGTCTAATACTCGAAACCAATAACTACAATGGCCTAGGGGAAAAATACACATACCGTTGTAATCGGGCGAGTTTCTGCTTTCAGATGCAATAGGAAATTCTCGAGTTACTTCAATCCGTTCGCGAGATATGGAAGTCTGAAGTTAAGGAATGTTTGAGAAACCATCAAAATTATCGCAAGTCTGATACCCGAAACCAGTAACTACAAAGGCCTAGGTGAAAAACACACATATCTTTGTAATCGGGCGAGTTTCTTCTTTAAGATGCATCAGGAATTTCTCGAGTTCGTCAATCCGTTCGCGAGAAATGGGAGTTTGAAGTTTAGGAATGGTTGAGAAACTATCAAAATTTTCGCAAGTCTGATACTCGAAACCAATAACTACAATGGCCTAGGGGAAAAATACACATACCGTTGTAATCGGGCGAGTTTCTGCTTTCAGATGCAATAGGAAATTCTCGAGTTACTTCAATCCGTTCGCGAGATATGGAAGTTTGAAGTTAAGGAATGTTTGAGAAACCATCAAAATTTTCGCAAGTCTGATACTCGAAACCAATAACTGGAATGGCCTAGGGGAAAAATACACATACCGTTGTAATCGGGCGGGTTTCAGCTTTCAGATGCAACAGGAATTTCTCGAGTTCGTCAATCCGTTCGCGAGATATGGGAGTTAGAAGTTATGGAATGCTTGAGAAACCATCAAAATTTTCGCAAGTCTGATACTCGAAACCAATAACTACTATGGCCTAGGGCAAAAATGCACATACCGTTGAAATCGGGCGAGTTTCTGCTTTCAGATGCAACAGGAATTTCTCGAGTTCGTCAATCCGTTCGCGAGATATGGGACTTTGAAGTTAAGGAATGGTTGAGAAACATTCAAAATTTTCGCCGGTCTGATACTCGAAACCAATAACTGGAATGGCCTAGGTCAAAAATACACGTAGCGTTGTAATCGGGCGTGTTTCTGATATCAGATGCAATAGGAATTTCTCGAGTTCGTCATTCCGTTCGCTAGATATGGGAGTTTGAATTTAAGGAATGCTTGAGAAACAATCAAAATTTTCGCATGTCTGATTCTCGAAAACAGTAACTGGAATGTCCTAGGGTAAAAGTACACACACCATTGTAATCGGGCGAGATTCTACTTTCAGATGCAACAGGAATTAATGGAGTTCGTCAATCCGTTCGCGAGATATGGGAGTTTGAAGTTAAGGAATGGTTGAGAAACCATAAAAATTTTCGCAAGTCTGATACTCGAAACCAATAACTACAAAGGCCTAGGTGAAAAACACACATATCTTTGTAATCGGGCGAGTTTCTAATTTCAGATGCAACAGGAATTTCTCGAGTTCGTCAATCCGTTCGCGAGATATGGGAGTTTGAATTTAAGGAATGGTTGAGCAACCATCAAAATTTTCGCAAGTCTGATACTCGAAACCAATAACTGGAATGACCTAGGGGAAAAGTACACACACCATTGTAATCGGGCGATATTCTGTTCCAGGTGCCACAGGAATTTCTCGAGTTCGTCAATCCGTTCGCGAGATATGGGAGTTTGAAGTTAAGGGATGGTTGAGAAACTATTAAAATTTTCGCAAGTCTAATACTCGAAACCAATAACTACAATGGCCTAGGGGAAAAATACACATACCGTTGTAATCGGGCGAGTTTGTGCTTTCAGATGCAATAGGAAATTCTCGAGTTACTTCAATCCGTTCGCGAGATATGGAAGTCTGAAGTTAAGGAATGTTTGAGAAACCATCAAAATTATCGCAAGTCTGATACCCGAAACCAGTAACTACAAAGGCCTAGGTGAAAAACACACATATCTTTGTAATCGGGCGAGTTTCTTCTTTAAGATGCATCAGGAATTTCTCGAGTTCGTCAATCCGTTCGCGAGAAATGGGAGTTTGAAGTTTAGGAATGGTTGAGAAACTATCAAAATTTTCGCAAGTCTGATACTCGAAACCAATAACTACAATGGCCTAGGGGAAAAATACACATACCGTTGTAATCGGGCGAGTTTCTGCTTTCAGATGCAATAGGAAATTCTCGAGTTACTTCAATCCGTTCGCGAGATATGGAAGTTTGAAGTTAAGGAATGTTTGAGAAACCATCAAAATTTTCGCAAGTCTGATACTCGAAACCAATAACTGGAATGGCCTAGGGGAAAAATACACATACCGTTGTAATCGGGCGGGTTTCAGCTTTCAGATGCAACAGGAATTTCTCGAGTTCGTCAATCCGTTCGCGAGATATGGGAGTTAGAAGTTATGGAATGCTTGAGAAACCATCAAAATTTTCGCAAGTCTGATACTCGAAACCAATAACTACTATGGCCTAGGGCAAAAATGCACATACCGTTGAAATCGGGCTAGTTTCTGCTTTCAGATGCAACAGGAATTTCTCGAGTTCGTCAATCCGTTCGCGAGATATGGGACTTTGAAGTTAAGGAATGGTTGAGAAACATTCAAAATTTTCGCCGGTCTGATACTCGAAACCAATAACTGGAATGGCCTAGGTCAAAAATACACGTAGCGTTGTAATCGGGCGTGTTTCTGATATCAGATGCAATAGGAATTTCTCGAGTTCGTCATTCCGTTCGCTAGATATGGGAGTTTGAATTTAAGGAATGCTTGAGAAACAATCAAAATTTTCGCATGTCTGATTCTCGAAAACAGTAACTGGAATGTCCTAGGGTAAAAGTACACACACCATTGTAATCGGGCGAGATTCTACTTTCAGATGCAACAGGAATTAATGGAGTTCGTCAATCCGTTCGCGAGATATGGGAGTTTGAAGTTAAGGAATGGTTGAGAAACCATAAAAATTTTCGCAAGTCTGATACTCGAAACCAATAACTACAAAGGCCTAGGTGAAAAACACACATATCTTTGTAATCGGGCGAGTTTCTAATTTCAGATGCAACAGGAATTTCTCGAGTTCGTCAATCCGTTCGCGAGATATGGGAGTTTGAATTTAAGGAATGGTTGAGAAACTATCAAAATTTTCGCAAGTCTGATACTCGAAACCAATAACTACAATGGCCTAGGGTAAAAACACACATACCGTTGTAATCGGGCGAGTTTCTGCTTTCAGATGCAATAGGAAATTCTCGAGTTCGTCAATCCGTTCGCGAGATATGGAAGTTTGAAGTTAAGGAATGTTTGAGAAACCATCAAAATTTTTGCAAGTCTGATACTCGAAACCAATAACTGGAATGGCCTAGGGGAAAAATACACATACCGTTGTAATCGGGCGGGTTTCTGCTTTCAGATGCAACAGGAATTTCTCGAGTTCGTCAATCCGTTCGCGAGATATGGGAGTTAGAAGTTATGGAATGCTTGAGAAACCATCAAAATTTTCGCAAGTCTGATACTCGTAACCAATAACTACTATGGCCTAGGGCAAAAATGCACATACCGTTGAAATCGTGCGAGTTTCTGCTTTCAGATGCAACAGGAATTTCTCGAGTTCGTCATTCCGTTCGCGAGATATGGGAGTTTGAATTTAAGGAATGGTTGAGAAACCATCAAAATTTTCGCAAGTCTGATACTCGAAACAAATAACTACATAGGCATAGGGGAAGAATGCACATACCTTTGTAATCGGGCGAGTTTCCACTTTGAGATGCAACAGGAATTTCTCGAGTTCGTCAATCCGTTCGCGATATATGGGAGTTTGAATTTAAGGAATGGTTGAGAAACCATCAAACTTTTCGCAAGTCTGATACTCGAAACAAATAACTACAAAGGCATAGGGGAAAGATGCACATACCTTTGTAATCAGGCGAGTTTCCACTTTCAGATGCAACAGGAATTTCTCGAGTTCGTCATTCCGTTCGCGAGATATGGGAGTTTGAAGTTAAGGAATGGTTGAGAAACCGTCAAAATTTTCGCAAGTCTGATACTCTAAACCAATAACTACAAAGGCATAGGGGAAAAATGCACATACCCTTGTAATCGGGCGAGCTTCCACTTTCAGATGCAATAGGAAATTCTCTAGTTCGTCAATCCGTTCGAGAGATATGGGAGTTTGAAGTTAAGGAATGCTTGAGAAACCATCAAAATTTTCGCAAGTCTGATACTCGAAACCAATAACTACTATGGCCTAGGGCAAAAATGCACATACCGTTGAAATCGGGCGAGTTTCTGCTTTCAGATGCAACAGGAATTTCTCGAGTTCGTCAATCCGTTCGCGAGATATGGGACTTTGAAGTTAAGGAATGGTTGAGAAATCATCAAAATTTTCGCAAGCCTGATACTCGAATCCAATAACTACAATGGCCTAGGGCAAAAATACAAATACCGTTGTAATCGGGCGAGTCTCTACTTTCAGATGCAACAGAACTTTCTCGAGTTCGTCAATCCGTTCGCGAGATATGGGAGTTTGAAGTTAAGGAATGGTTGAGGAGCCATCAAAATTTTCGCAAGTCTGATTCTCGAAACCAATAACTACAAAGGCCTAGGGGGAAAACACACATATATTTGTAATCGGGCGAGTTTCTACTTTCAGAGGCAACAGGAATTTCTCGAGTTCGTCAATCCGTTCGCTAGACATGGGAGTTTGAATTTAAGAATGGTTGAGAAACCATCAAAATTTTCGCTGGTTTGATACTCGAAACCAATAACTGGAATGGCCTAGGGGAAAAGTACGCACACCATTGTATTCGGGCGAGTTTCTACTTACAGATGCAACAGGAATTTCTCGAGTTCGTCAATCCGTTCGCGAGAAATGGGAGTTTGAAGTTTAGGAATGGTTGAGAAACTATCAAAATTTTCGCAAGTCTGATACTCGAAACCAATAACTACAATGGCCTAGGGGAAAAACACACATACCGTTGTAATCGGGCGGGTTTCTGCTTTCAGATGCAACAGGAATTTCTCGAGTTCGTCAATCCGTTCGCGAGATATGGGACTTTGAAGTTAAGGAATGGTTGAGAAACCTTCAAAATTTTCGCCGGTCTGATACTCGAAACCAATAACTGGAATGGCCTAGGTCAAAAATACACGTAACGTTGTAATCGGGCGTGTTTCTGATTTCAGCTGCAATAGGAATTTCTCGAGTTCGTCATTCCGTTCGCGAGATATGGGAGTTTGAATTTAGGGAATGGTTCAGAAACCATAAAAATTTTCGCAAGTCTGATACTCGAAACAAATAACTACTATGGCCTAGGGCAAAAATGCACATACCGTTGAAATCGGGCGAGTTTCTGCTTTCAGATGCAACAGGAATTTCTCGAGTTCGTCAATCCGTTCGCGAGATATGGGACTTTGAAGTTACGGAATGGTTGAGAAACCATCAAAATTTTCGCAAGTCTGATACTCGAAACCAATAACTACAAAGGCCTAGGGGAAAAATACACATACCGTTGTAATCGGGCGACATTCTACTTTCACAGGCAACAGGAATTTCTCGAGTTCGTCAATCCGTTCGCTAGACATGGGAGTTTGAAGTTAAGAATGGTTGAGAAACCATCAAAATTTTCGCTGGTTTGATACTCGAAACCAATAACTGGAATTGCCTAGGGGAAAAGTACACACACCACTGTAATCGGGCGAGTTTCTACTCTCCGATACAACAGGAATTTCTCGAGTTGTCAATCAGTCCGCGTGATATGGGAGTTTGAATTTAAGGAATGGTTGAGAAACCATCAAAATTTTCGCAAGTCTGATACTCGAAACCAATAACTACAAAGGCCTAGGGAAAAATACACATACCGTTGTAATCGGGCGACATTCTACTTTCACAGGCAACAGGAATTTCTCGAGTTCGTCAATCCGTTCGCTAGACATGGGAGTTTGAAGTTAAGAATGGTTGAGAAACCATCAAAATTTTCGCTGGTTTGATACTCGAAACCAATAACTGGAATTGCCTAGGGGAAAAGTACACACACCACTGTAATCGGGCGAGTTTCTACTTTCCGATACAACAGGAATTTCTCGAGTTGTCAATCCGTCCGCGTGATATGGGAGTTTGAATTTAAGGAATGGTTGAGAAACCATCAAAATTTTCGCAAGTCTGATACTCGAAACCAATAACTACAAAGGCCTAGGGGAAAAATACACATACCGTTGTAATCGGGCGAGTTTCTACTTCCATATGCAACAGGAATTTCTCGAGTTCGTCAATCCGTTCGCGAGATATGGGAGTTTGAATTTAAGGAATGGTTGAGAAACCATCAAAATATTCACTGGTCTGATACTCGAAACCAATAACTGGAATGGCCTAGGGAAAAGTACACACACCATTGTAATCCGGCGAGTTTCCACTTTCAGATACAACAGGAATTCCTCGAGTTCGTCAATGCGTTCGCGACATATGGGAGTTTGAAGTTAAGGAATGGTTGAGAAACCATCAAAATTTTCGCAAGTCTGATACTCGAAACCAATAACTACATAGGCCTAGGGGAAAAATACACATACCGTTGTAATCGGGCGAGTTTCTACTTCCATATGCAACAGGAATTTCTCGAGTTCGTCAATCCGTTCGCGAGATATGGGAGTTTGAATTTAAGGAATGGTTGAGAAACCATCAAAATATTCACTGGTCTGATACTCGAAACCAATAACTGGAATGGCCTAGGGAAAAGTACACACACCATTGTAATCCGGCGAGTTTCCACTTTCAGATGCAACAGGAATTTCTCGAGTTCGTCAATCCGTTCGCGAGATATGGGACTTTGAAGTTACGGAATGGTTGAGAAACCATCAAAATTTTCGCAAGTCTGATACTCGAAACCAATAACTACAATGGCCTAGGGGAAAAATACACATACCGTTGTAATCGGGCGAGTTTCTGCTTTCAGATGCAACAGGAATTTCTCGAGTTCGTCATTCCGTTCGCGAGATATGGGAGTTTGAATTTAAGGAATGGTTGAGAAACCATCAAAATTTTCGCAAGTCTGATACTCGAAACCAATAACTGGAATGGCCTAGGGAAAAGTACACACACCATTGTAATCCGGCGAGTTTCCACTTTCAGATACAACAGGAATTTCTCGAGTTCGTCAATGCGTTCGCGACATATGGGAGTTTGAAGTTAAGGAATGGTTGAGAAATCATCAAAATTTTGGCAACTCTGATACCCGAAACCAATAACTACAAAGGCCTAGGGGAAATATACACATACAGTTGTAATCGGGCGACATTCTACTTTCACAGGCAACAGGAATTTCTCGAGTTCGTCAATCCGTTCGCTAGACATGGGAGTTTGAAGTTAAGAATGGTTGAGAAACCATCAAAATTTTCGCTGGTTTGATACTCGAAACCAATAACTGGAATTGCCTAGGGGAAAAGTACACACACCGTTGTAATCGGGCGAGTTTCTACTTTCCGATACAACACGAATTTCTCGAGTTGTCAATCCGTTCGCGTGATATGGGAGTTTGAATTTAAGGAATGGTTGAGAAACCATCAAAATTTTCGCAAGTCTGATACTCGAAACCAATAACTACAAAGGCCTAGGGGGAAAACACACATACCGTTGTAATCGGGCGACATTCTACTTTCACATGCAACAGGAATTTCTCGAGTTCGTCAATCCGTTCGCGAGATATGGGAGATTGAAGTTAAGAATGGTTGAGAAACCATCAAAATTTTCGCTGGTTTGATACTCGAAACCAATAACTGGGATGGCCTGGGGGAAAAGTACACACACCATTGTAATCGGGCGAGTTTCTACTTTCCGATACAACAGGAAGATCTCGAGTTCGTCAATCCGTTCGCGAGATATGGGAGTTTGAATTTAAGGGATGGTTGAGAAACCATCAAAATTTTCGCAAGTCTGATACTCGAAACCAATAACTACAAAGGCCTAGGGGGAAAACACACATACCGTTGTAATCGGGCGACATTCTACTTTCACATGCAACAGGAATTTCTCGAGTTCGTCAATACGTTCGCGAGATATGGGAGTTTGAATTTAAGGAATGATTGAGAAACCATCAGAATTTTTGCTGGTTTGATACTCGAAACCAATATCTGGAAAGGCCTGGGGGAAAAGTACACACACCATTGTAATCGGGCGAGTTTCTACTTTCCGATACAACAGGAATTTCTCGAGTTCGTCAATCCGTTCGCGAGTTATGGGAGTTTGAATTTAAGGAATGGTTGAGAAACCATCTAAATTTTCGCAAGTCTGATACTCGAAACCAATAACTACAAAGGCCTAGAGGGAAAACACACATATCTTTGTAATCGGGCGGGTTTCTACTTTCAGATGCAACAGGAATTTCTCGAGTTCGTCAATCCGTTCGCGAGTAATGGGAGTTTGAAGTTAAGGAATGGTTGATAAACCATCACAATTTTCGCAAGTCTGATACTCGAAACCAATAACTACTATGGCCTAGGGCAAAAATACACATACCGTCGTAATCGGGCGAGATTCTGCTTTCAGATGCAATAGGAAATTCTCGTGTTCGTCAATCCGTTCGCGAGATATGGAAGTGTGAAAATAATGAATGTTTGAGAAACCATCAAAATTTTCGCAAGTCTGATACTCGAAACCAATAACTACAAAGGCCTAGGGGAAAATTACACATACCGTTGTGATCGGGCGACATTCTACTTTCACATGCAACAGGAATTTCTCGAGTTCGTCGATCCGTTCGCGAGATATGGAAGCTTGAAGTTAAGAATGGTTGAGAAACCATCAATATTTTCGCTGGTTTGATACTCGAAACCAATAACTGGAATTGCCTAGGGGAAAAGTACACACACCATTGTAATCGGGCGATATTCTACTTTCCGATACAATAGGAATTTCTCGAGTTCGTCAATCCGTTCGCGACATATGGGAGTTTGAATTTAAGGAATGGTTGAGAAATCATCAAAATTTTCGCAAGCCTGATACTCGAATCCAATAACTACAATGGCCTAGGGCAAAAATACACATACCGTTGTAATCGGGCGAGTCTCTACTTTCAGACGCAACAGGAATTTCTCGAGTTCGTCAATCCGTTCGCGAGATATGGGAGTTTGAAGTTAAGGAATGGTTCAGGAGCCATCAAAATTTTCGCAAGTCTGATACTCGAAACCAATAACTACAAAGGCCTAGGGGGAAAACACACATATCTTTGTAATCGGGCGAGTTTCTAATTTCAGATGCAACAGGAATTTCTCGAGTTCGTCAATCCGTTCGCGAGATATGGGAGTTTGAAGTTAAGGAATGGTTGAGAAATCATCAGAATTTTCGCAAGTCTGATACTCGAAACCAATAACTACCATGGCCTAGGGCAAAAATGCACATACCGTTGTAATCGGGCGACATTCTACTTTCACATGCAACAGGAATTTCTCGAGTTCGTTAATCCGTTCGCGAGATATGGGAGTTTGAAGTTAAGAATGGTTGAGAAACCATCAAAATTTTCGCTGGTTTGATACTCGAAACCAATAACTGGAATGGCCTGGGGGAAAAGTACACACACCATTGTAATCGGGCGAGTTTCTACTTTCCGATAGAACAGGAATATCTCGAGTTCGTCAATCCGTTCGCGAGATATGGGAGTTTGAATTTAAGGGATGGTTGAGAAACCATCAAAATTTTCGCAAGTCTGATACTCGAAACCAATAACTACAAAGGCCTAGGGGGAAAACACACATACCGTTGTAATCGGGCAACATTCTACTTTCACATGCAACAGGAATTTCTCGAGTTCGTCAATCCGTTCGCGAGATATGGGAGTTTGAATTTAAGGAGTGGTTGAGAAACCATCAGAATTTTCGCAAGTCTGATACTCGAAACCAATAACTACAAAGGCCTAGGGCAAAAATACACATACCGTTGTAATCGGGCGAGTTTCTGCTTTCAGATGCAGTAGGAAATTCTCGTGTTCGTCAATCCGTTCGCGAGATATGGAAGTGTGAATATAATGAATGTTTGAGGAACCATCAAAGTTTTCGCAAGTCTGATACTCGAAACCAATAACTACAAAGGCCTAGGGGAAAAATACACATACCGTTTTGATCGGGCGACATTCTACTTTCACATGCAACAGGAATTTCTCGAGTTCGTCAATCCGTTCGCGAGATATGGGAGTTTGAAGTTAAGGAATGGTTGAGAAACGATCAAAATTTTCGCAAGTCTGATACCCGAAACCAATAACTACAAAGGCCTAGGTGAAAAACACACATATCTTTGTAATCGGGCGAGTTTTTTCTTTAAGATGCAACAGGAATTTCTCGAGATCGTCAATCCGTTCGCGAGAAATGGGAGTTTGAAGTTTAGGAATGGTTGAGAAACTATCAAAATTTTCGCAAGTCTGATACTCGAAACCAATAACTACAATGGCCTAGGGGAAAAACACACATACCGTTGTAATCGGGCGAGTTTCTGCTTTCAGATGCAACAGGAAATTCTCGAGTTCGTCAATCCGTTCGCGAGATATGGAAGTTTGAAGTTAAGGAATGTTTGAGAAACCATCAAAATTTTTGCAAGTCTGATACTCGAAACCAATAACTGGAATGGCCTAGGGTAAAAATACACATACCGTTGTAATCGGGCGGGTTTCTGCTTTCAGATGCAACAGGAATTTCTCGAGTTCGTCAATCCGTTCGCGAGATATGGGAGTTAGAAGTTATGGAATGCTTGAGAAACCATCAAAATTTTCGCAAGTCTGATACTCGAAACCAATAACTATTATACTATGGCATAGGGCAAAAATGCACATACCCTTGAAATCGGGCGGGTTTCTGCTTTCAGATGCAACAGGAATTTCTCGAGTTCGTCAATCCGTTCGCGAGATATGGGACTTTGAAGTTAAGGAATGGTTGAGAAACCTTCAAAATTTTCGCCGGTCTGATACTCGAAACCAATAACTGGAATGGCCTAGGTCAAAAATACACGTAACGTTGTAATCGGGCGTGTTTCTGATTTCAGATGCAATAGGAATTTCTCGAGTTCGTCATTCCGTTCGCGAGATATGGGAGTTTGAATTTAAGGAATGGTTGAGAAACCATAAAAATTTTCGCAAGTCTGATACTCGAAACAAATAACTACAAAGGCATAGGGGAAGAATGCACATACCTTTGTAATCGGGCGAGTTTCCACTTTCAGATGCAACAGGAATTTCTCGAGTTCGTCAATCCGTTCGCGAGATATGGGAGTTTGAATTTAAGGAATGGTTGAGAAACCATCAAAATTTTCGCAAGTCTGATACTCGAAACAAATAACTACAGAGGCATAGGGGAAAAATGCACATACGTTTGTAATCAGGCGAGTTTCCATTTTCAGATGCAACAGTAATTTCTCGAGTTCGTCATTCCGTTCGCGAGATATGGGAGTTTGAAGTTAAGGAATGGTTGAGAAACCGTCAAAATTTTCGCAAGTCTGATAATCGAAACCAATAACTACAAAGGCATAGGGGAAAAATGCACATACCTTTGTAATCGGGCGAGCTTCCACTTTCACATGCAATAGGAAATTCTCTAGTTCGTCAATCCGTTCGCGAGATATGGGAGTTTGAAGTTAAGGAATGCTTGAGAAACCATCAAAATTTTCGCAAGTCTGATACTCGAAACCAATAACTACTATGGCCTAGGGCAAAAATGCACATACCGTTGAAATCGGGCGAGTTTCTGCTTTCAGATGCAACAGGAATTTCTCGAGTTCGTCAATCCGTTCGCGAGATATGGGACTTTGAAGTTAAGGAATGGTTGAGAAACTATCAAAATTTTCGCAAGTCTGATACTCGAAACCAATAACTACAATGGCCTAGGGGAAAAACACACATACCGTTGTAATCGGGCGAGTTTCTGCTTTCAGATGCAACAGGAAATTCTCGAGTTCGTCAATCCGTTCGCGAGATATGGAAGTTTGAAGTTAAGGAATGTTTGAGAAACCATCAAAATTTTTGCAAGTCTGATACTCGAAACCAATAACTGGAATGGCCTAGGGTAAAAATACACATACCGTTGTAATCGGGCGGGTTTCTGCTTTCAGATGCAACAGGAATTTCTCGAGTTCGTCAATCCGTTCGCGAGATATGGGAGTTAGAAGTTATGGAATGCTTGAGAAACCATCAAAATTTTCGCAAGTCTGATACTCGAAACCAATAACTATTATACTATGGCATAGGGCAAAAATGCACATACCCTTGAAATCGGGCGGGTTTCTGCTTTCAGATGCAACAGGAATTTCTCGAGTTCGTCAATCCGTTCGCGAGATATGGGACTTTGAAGTTAAGGAATGGTTGAGAAACCTTCAAAATTTTCGCCGGTCTGATACTCGAAACCAATAACTGGAATGGCCTAGGTCAAAAATACACGTAACGTTGTAATCGGGCGTGTTTCTGATTTCAGATGCAATAGGAATTTCTCGAGTTCGTCATTCCGTTCGCGAGATATGGGAGTTTGAATTTAAGGAATGGTTGAGAAACCATAAAAATTTTCGCAAGTCTGATACTCGAAACAAATAACTACAAAGGCATAGGGGAAGAATGCACATACCTTTGTAATCGGGCGAGTTTCCACTTTCAGATGCAACAGGAATTTCTCGAGTTCGTCAATCCGTTCGCGAGATATGGGAGTTTGAATTTAAGGAATGGTTGAGAAACCATCAAAATTTTCGCAAGTCTGATACTCGAAACAAATAACTACAGAGGCATAGGGGAAAAATGCACATACGTTTGTAATCAGGCGAGTTTCCATTTTCAGATGCAACAGTAATTTCTCGAGTTCGTCATTCCGTTCGCGAGATATGGGAGTTTGAAGTTAAGGAATGGTTGAGAAACCGTCAAAATTTTCGCAAGTCTGATAATCGAAACCAATAACTACAAAGGCATAGGGGAAAAATGCACATACCTTTGTAATCGGGCGAGCTTCCACTTTCAGATGCAATAGGAAATTCTCTAGTTCGTCAATCCGTTCGCGAGATATGGGAGTTTGAAGTTAAGGAATGCTTGAGAAACCATCAAAATTTTCGCAAGTCTGATACTCGAAACCAATAACTACTATGGCCTAGGGCAAAAATGCACATACCGTTGAAATCGGGCGAGTTTCTGCTTTCAGATGCAACAGGAATTTCTCGAGTTCGTCAATCCGTTCGCGAGATATGGGACTTTGAAGTTAAGGAATGGTTGAGAAACCTTCAAAATTTTCGCCGGTCTGATACTCGAAACCAATAACTACTATGGCCTAGGGCAAAAATGCACATACCGTTGTAATCGGGCGAGTTTCTGCTTTCAGATGCAACAGGAATTTCTCGAGTTCGTCATTCCGTTCGCGAGATATGGGAGTTTGAATTTAAGGAATGGTTGAGAAACCATCAAAATTTTCGCAAGTCTGATACTCGAAACCAGTAACTGGAATGGCCTAGGGAAAAGTACACACACCATTGTAATCCGGCGAGTTTCCACTTTCAGATACAACAGGAATTTCTCGAGTTCGTCAATGCGTTCGCGACATATGGGAGTTTGAAGTTAAGGAATGGTTGAGAAATCATCAAAATTTTGGCAAGTCTGATACCCGAAACCAATAACTACAAAGGCCTAGGGGAAAAATACACATACAGTTGTAATCGGGCGATATTCTACTTTCACAGGCAACAGGGATTTCTCGAGTTCGTCAATCCGTTCGCTAGACATGGGAGTTTGAAGTTAAGAATGGTTGAGAAACCATCAAAATTTTCGCTGGTTTAATACTCGAAACCAATAACTGGAATTGCCTAGGGGAAAAGTACACACACCATTGTAATCGGGCGTGTTTCTACTTTCCGATACAACAGGAATTTCTCGAGTTGTCAATCCGTTCGCGTGATATGGGAGTTTGAATTTAAGGAATGGTTGAGAAACCATCAAAATTTTCGCAAGTCTGATACTCGAAACCAATAACTACAAAGGCCTAGGGGGAAAACACCCATACCGTTGTAATCGGGCGACATTCTACTTTCACATGCAACAGGAATTTCTCGAGTTCGTCAATCCGTTCGCGAGATATGCGAGATTGAAGTAAAGAATGGTTGAGAAACCATCAAAATTTTCGATGGTTTGATACTCGAAACCAATAACTGGAATGGCCTGGGGGAAAAGTACACACACCATTGTAATCGGGCGAGTTTCTACTTTCCGATACAACAGGAATATCTCGAGTTCGTCAATCCGTTCGCGAGATATGGGAGTTTGAATTTAAGGGATGGTTGAGAAACCATCAAAATTTTCGCAAGTCTGATACTCGAAACCAATAACTACAAAGGCCTAGGGGGAAAACACTCATACCGTTGTAATCGGGCGACATTCTACTTTCACATGCAACAGGAATTTCTCGAGTTCGTCAATACGTTCGCGAGATATGGGAGTTTGAATTTAAGGAATGATTGAGAAACCATCAGAATTTTTGCTGGTTTGATACTCGAAACCAATAACTGGAAAGGCCTGGGGGAAAAGTACACACACCATTGTAATCGGGCGAGTTTCTACTTTCCGATACAACAGGAATTTCTCGAGTTCGTCAATCCGTTCGCGAGTTATGGGAGTTTGAATTTAAGGAATGGTTGAGAAACCATCTAAATTTTCGCAAGTCTGATACTCGAAACCAATAACTACAAAGGCCTAGAGGGAAAACACACATATCTTTGTAATCGGGCGAGTTTCTACTTTCAGATGCAACAGGAATTTCTCGAGTTCGTCAATCCGTTCGCGAGTAATGGGAGTTTGAAGTTAAGGAATGGTTGATAAACCATCACAATTTTCGCAAGTCTGATACTCGAAACCAATAACTACCATGGCCTAGGGCAAAAATACACATACCGTTGTAATCGGGCGAGATTCTGCTTTCAGATGCAATAGGAAATTCTCGTGTTCGTCAATCCGTTCGCGAGATATGGAAGTGTGAAAATAATGAATGTTTGAGAAACCATCAAAATTTTCGCAAGTCTGATACTCGAAACCAATAACTACAATGGCCTAGGGGAAAATTACACATACCGTTGTGATCGGGCAACATTCTACTTTCACATGCAACAGGAATTTCTCGAGTTCGTCGATCCGTTCGCGAGATATGGGAGCTTGAAGTTAAGAATGGTTGAGAAACCATCAATATTTTCGCTGGTTTGATACTCGAAACCAATAACTGGAATTGCCTAGGGGAAAAGTACACACACCATTGTAATCGGGCGATCTTCTACTTTCCGATACAATAGGAATTTCTCGAGTTCGTCAATCCGTTCGCGAGATATGGGAGTTTGAATTTAAGGAATGGTTGAGAAACCATCAAAATTTTCGCAAGTCCGATACTCGAAACAAATAACTACAAAGGCCTAGGGGAAAAATACACATACCGTTGTAATCGGGCGAGTTTCTACTTCCACATGCAACAGGAATTTCTCGAGTCCGTCAATCCGTTCGCGAGATATGGGAGTTTGAAGTTAAGGAATGGTTGAGAAACCATCAAAATATTCACTGGTCTGATACTCGAAACCAATAACTGGAATGGCCTAGGGGAAAAGTACACACACCATTGTATTCGGGCGAGTTTCTACTTACAGATGCAACAGGAAATTCTCGAGTTCGTCAATCCGTCCGCGAGATGTAGAAGTTTGAAGTTAAGGAATGATTGAGAAACCATCAAAATTTTCGCAAGTCTGATCCTCGAAGCCATTAACTACAAAGGCCTAGCGGAAAAATACACATACCGTTGTAATCGGGCGAGTTTCTACTTTCACATACAACAGGAATTTCTCGAGTTCGTCGATCCGTTCGCGAGATATGGGAGTTTGAATTTAAGGAATGGTTGAGAAACCATCAAGATTTTCGCTTGTCTAATACTCGGAACCAATAACTGGAACGGCCTGGGGGAAAAGTACACACACCATTGTAATCGGGCGGGTTTCTACTTTCAGATACAACAGGAATTTCTCGAGTTCGTCAATCCGTTCGCGAGATATGGAAGTTTGAAGTTAAGGAATGCTTGAGAAACCATCAAAATCTTCGCTGGTCTGATACTCGAAACGAACAACTGGAATGGCCTAGGGGAAAAGTACACACAGCATTGTAATCGGGCGAGTTTCTACTTTCAGATACAACAGGAATTTCTCGAGTTCGTCAATCCGTTCGCGAGATATGGGAGTTTCAAGTTAAGGAATTCTTGAGAAACCATCACAATTTTCGCAAGTCTGATACTCGAAACCAATAACTACTATGGCCTAGGGCAAAAATACACATACCGTTGTAATCGGGCGAGTTTCTGCTTTCAGATGCAACAGGAATTTCTCGAGTTCGTCAATCCGTTCGCGAGATATGGGAGTTTGAAGTTAAGGAATGGTTGAGAAACCATCAAAATTTTCGCAATTCTGATGCTAGAAACAAATAACTGGAATGGCCAAGGGGAACAGTACACACACCATTGTAAACGGGCGAGTTTCTACTTTCAGATGCAACAGGAATTTCTCGAGTTCGTCAATCCGTTCGCGAGTTATTCGAGCTTGAAGTTAAGGAATGGTTGAGAAACCATCAACATTTTCGCAAGTCTGATACTCGAAACCAATAACTACAAAGGCCCAGGGGAAAACACACATATCTTTGTAATCGGGCGAGTTTCTACATTCAGGTGCAACAGGAATTTCTCGAGTTCGTCTATCCGTTCGCGAGATATGGGAGTTTGAAGTTAAGGAATGGTTGAGAAACCATCAAAATTTTCGCAAGTCTGATACTCGAAACCAATAACTGGAATGGCCTAGGTGAAAAGTACACATACCATTGTAATAGGGCGAGTTTCTACTTTGAGATGCAACAGGAATTTCTCGAGTTCGTCAATCCGTTCGCCAGAAATGGTAGTTTGAAGTTAAGGAATGGTTGAGAAGCCATCAAAATTATCGCAATTCTGATACTCGAAACCAATAATTGGAACGGCCTAGGGGAAAAATACACATACCGTTGTAATCGGGCGAGTTTCTACTTTCAGATGCAACAGGAATTTCTCGAGTTCGTCAATCCGTTCGTGAGATTTGGGAGTTTGAATTTAAGGAAAGGTTGAGGAACCATCAAAATTTTCGCAAGTCTGATACTCGAAACCAATAACTACAAAGGCCTAGGGGAAAAATACACATACCGTTGTAATCGGGCGAGTTTCTACTTCCACATGCAACTGGAATTTCTCGAGTTCGTCTATCCGTTCGCGAGATATGGGAGTTTGAAGTTAAGGAATGGTTGAGAAACCATCAAAATTTTCGCTGGTCTAATACTCGAAACCAATAACTGGAATGGCCTAGGGGAAAAGTACACAAACCATTGTAATCGGGCTGGTTTCTACATTCAGGTGCAACAGGAATTTCTCGAGTTCGTCAATCCGAACGCGAGATATGTAAGTGTGAAGTTAAGGAATGGTTGAGAAACCATCAAAATATTCACTGGTCTGATACTCGAAACCAATAACTGGAATGGCCTAGGGGAAAAGTACACACACCATTGTATTCGGGCGAGTTTCTACTGACAGATGCAACAGGAAATTCTCGAGTTCGTCAATCCGTCCGCGAGATATGGGAGTTCGAAGTTAAGGAATGGTTGAGAAACCATCAAAATGTTAGCAAGTCTGATACTCGAAACCAATAACTGGAATGACCTAGGGGAAAAGTACACACACCATTGTAATCGGGCGATATTCTGCTTTCAGGTGCAACAGGAATTTCTCGAGTTCGTCAATCCGTTCGCGAGATATGGGAGTTTGAAGTTAAGGGATGGTTGAGAAACTATCAAAATTTTCGCAAGTCTAATACTCGAAACCAATATCTACAAAGGCCTAGGTGAAAAACACACATATCTTTGTAATCGGGCGAGTTTCTACTTTCAGATGCAACAGGAATTTCTCGAGTTCGTCAATCCGTTCGCGAGAAATGGGAGTTTGAAGTTAAGGAATGGTTGAGAAACTATCAAAATTTTCGCAAGTCTGATACCCGAAACCAATAACTACAAAGGCCTAGGTGAAAAACACACATATCTTTGTAATCGGGCGAGTTTCTTCTTTAAGATGCAACAGGAATTTCTCGAGTTCGTCAATCCGTTCGCGAGAAATAGGAGTTTGAAGTTTAGGAATGGTTGAGAAACTATCAAAATTTTCGCAAGTCTGATACTCGAAACCAATAACTACAATGGCCTAGGGGAAAAACACACATACCGTTGTAATCGGGCGAGTTTCTGCTTTCAGATGCAATAGGAAGTTCTCGAGTTACTTCAATCCGTTCGCGAGATATGGAAGTTTGAAGTTAAGGAATGTTTGAGAAACCATCAAAATTTTCGCAAGTCTGACACTCGAAACCAATAACTGGAATGGCCTAGGGGAAAAATACACATACCGTTGTAATCGGGCGGGTTTCTGCTTTCAGATGCAACAGGAATTTCTCGAGTTCGTCGATCCGTTCGCGAGATATTGGAGTTTGAAGCTAAGGAATGGTTGAGAAACCGTCAAAATTTTCGCTGGTCTGATACTCGAAACCAATAACTGGAATGGCCTAGGTCAAAAATTCACGTACCGTTGTAATCGGGCGTGTTTCCACTTTCAGATGCAACAGGAACTTCTCGAGTTCGTCAATCCGTTCGCGAGATATGGGAGTTAGAAGTTATGGAATGCTTGAGAAACCATCAAAATTTTCGCAAGTCTGAAACTCGAAACCAATAACTACAAAGGCCTAGGGGAAAAATGCACATACCTTTGTAATCGGGCGAGTTTCCACTTTCAGATGCAACAGGAATTTCTCGAGTTCGTCTATCCGTTCGCGAGATATGGTAGTTTGAAGTTAAGGAATGTTTGGGAAACCCTCAAAATTTTCGCAAGTCTGATACTCGAAACCAATAACTACAAAGGCCTAGGGGAAAAACACACATATCTTTGTAATCGTGCGAGATTCTAATTTCAGATGCAACAGGAATTTCTCGAGTTCGTCAATCCGTTCGCGAGATGTGGGAGTTTGAAGTTAAGGAATGGTTGAGAAACTATCAAAATTTTCGCAAGTCTGATACTCGAAACCAATAACTACAATGGCCTAGGGGAAAAATACACACACCGTTGTAATCGGGCGAGTATCTGCTTTCAGATGCAACAGGAATTTCTCGAGTTCGTCAATCCGTTCGCGAGATATGGGAGTTAGAAGTTATGGAATGCTTGAGAAACCATCAAAATTTTCGCAAGTCTGATACTCGAAACCAATAACTACAAAGGCCTAGGGGAAAAATGCACATACCTTTGTAATCGGGCGAGTTTCCACTTTCAGATGCAACAGGAATTTCTCGAGTTCGTCAATCCGTTCGCGAGATATGGGAGCTTGAATTTAAGGAATGGTTGAGCAACCATCAAAATTTTCGCAAGTCTGATACTCGAAACCAATAACTGGAATGACCTAGGGGAAAAGTACACACACCATTGCAATCGGGCGATATTCTGCTTCCAGGTGTAACAGGAATTTCTCGAGTTCGTCAATCCGTTCGCGAGATATGGGTGTTTGAAGTTAAGGGATGGTTGAGAAACTATCAAAATTTTCGCAAGTCTGATACTCGAAACCAATAACTACAATGGCCTAGGGGAAAAATACACACACCGTTGTAATCGGGGGAGTTACTGCTATCAGATGCAACTGGAATTTCTCGACTTCGTCAATCCGTTCGCGAGATATGGGAGTGTGAATTTAAGGAATGGTTGAGAAACCATCGAAATTTTCGCAAATCTGATGCTAGAAACGAATAACTGGAATGGCCTAGGGGAAAAGTACACACACCATTCTAATCGGGCGAGTTTCTGCTTTCAGATGCAGCAGGAATTTCTCGAGTTCGTCGATCCCTTCGCGAGATATGAGAGTTTGAAGTTAAGGAATGGTTGAGAAACCATTAAAATTTTCGCAAGGCTGATACTCGAAACCAATAACTACAAAGGCCTAAGGGAAAAATGGACATACCTTTGTAATCGGGCGAGTTTCCACTTTCAGATGCAACAGGAATTTCTCGAGTCCGTCATTCCGTTCGCGAGATATGGGAGTTTGAAGTTAAGGAATGGTTGAGAAACCATCAAAATTTTCGCAATTCTGATGCTAGAAACCAATAACTACAAAGGCCTAGGTGAAAAACACACATATCTTTGTAATCGGGCGAGTTTCTACTTTCAGATGCAACAGGAATTAATGGAGTTCGTCAATCCGTTCGCGAGATATGGGAGTTTTAATTTAAGGAATGGTTGAGAAACCATCACAATTTTCGCAAGTCTGATACTCGAAACCAATAACTACAATGGCCTAGGGGAAAATACACTCACCGTTGTAATCGGGCGAGTTTCTGCTTTCAGATGCAACATGAATTTCTCGAGTTCGTCAATCCGTTCGCGAGATATGGGAGTTTGAAGTTAAGGAATGCTTGAGAAACAATCAAAATTTTCGCAAGTCTGATACTCGAAACCAATAACTACAAAGGCCTAGGTGAAAAACACACATATCTTTGTAATCGGGCGAGTTTCTAATTTCAGATGCAACAGGAATTTCTCGAGTTCGTCAATCCGTTCGCGAGATATGGGAGTTTGAATTTAAGGAATGGTTGAGCAACCATCAAAATTTTCGCAAGTCTGATACTCGAAACCAATAACTACAAAGGCCTAGGTGAAAAACACACATATCTTTGTAATCGGGCGAGTTTCTACTTTCAGATGCAACAGGAATTAATGGAGTTCGTCAATCCGTTCGCGAGATATGGGAGTTTTAATTTAAGGAATGGTTGAGAAACCATCACAATTTTCGCAAGTCTGATACTCGAAACCAATAACTACAATGGCCTAGGGGAAAATACACATACCGTTGTAATCGGGCGAGTTTCTGCTTTCAGATGCAACATGAATTTCTCGAGTTCGTCAATCCGTTCGCGAGATATGGGAGTTTGAAGTTAAGGAATGCTTGAGGAACAATCAAAATTTTCGCAAGTCTGATACTCGAAACGAATAACTACAATGGCCTAGGGGAAAAATACACACACCGTTGTAATCGGGGGAGTTACTGCTATCAGATGCAACAGGAATTTCTCGAGTTCGTCAATCCGTTCGCGAGATATGGGAGTGTGAATTTAAGGAATGGTTGAGAAACCATCGAAATTTTCGCAAATCTGATGCTAGAAACGAATAACTGGAATGGCCTAGGGGAAAAGTACACACACCATTCTAATCGGGCGAGTTTCTGCTTTCAGATGCAGCAGGAATTTCTCGAGTTCGTCGATCCGTTCGCGAGATATGGGAGTTTGAAGTTAAGGAATGGTTGAGAAACCATTAAAATTTTCGCAAGGCTGATACTCGAAACCAATAACTACAAAGGCCTAAGGGAAAAATGGACATACCTTTGTAATCGGGCGAGTTTCCACTTTCAGATGCAACAGGAATTTCTCGAGTCCGTCATTCCGTTCGCGAGATATGGGAGTTTGAAGTTAAGGAATGGTTGAGAAACCATCAAAATTTTCGCAATTCTGATGCTAGAAACCAATAACTACAAAGGCCTAGGTGAAAAACACACATATCTTTGTAATCGGGCGAGTTTCTAATTTCAGATGCAACAGGAATTTCTCGAGTTCGTCAATCCGTTCGCGAGATATGGGAGTTTGAATTTAAGGAATGGTTGAGCAACCATCAAAATTTTCGCAAGTCTGATACTCGAAACCAATAACTACTATGGCCTAGGGCAAAAATGCACATACCGTTGAAATCGTGCGAGTTTCTGCTTTCAGATGCAACAGGAATTTCTCGAGTTCGTCATTCCGTTCGCGAGATATGGGAGTTTGAATTTAAGGAATGGTTGAGAAACCATCAAAATTTTCGCAAGTCTGATACTCGAAACAAATAACTACATAGGCATAGGGGAAGAATGCACATACCTTTGTAATCGGGCGAGTTTCCACTTTGAGATGCAACAGGAATTTCTCGAGTTCGTCAATCCGTTCGCGATATATGGGAGTTTGAATTTAAGGAATGGTTGAGAAACCATCAAAATTTTCGCAAGTCTGATACTCGAATCAAATAACTACAAAGGCATAGGGGAAAGATGCACATACCTTTGTAATCAGGCGAGTTTCCACTTTCAGATGCAACAGGAATTTCTCGAGTTCGTCATTCCGTTCGCGAGATATGGGAGTTTGAAGTTAAGGAATGGTTGAGAAACCGTCAAAATTTTCGCAAGTCTGATACTCTAAACCAATAACTACAAAGGCATAGGGGAAAAATGCACATACCCTTGTAATCGGGCGAGCTTCCACTTTCAGATGCAATAGGAAATTCTCTAGTTCGTCAATCCGTTCGAGAGATATGGGAGTTTGAAGTTAAGGAATGCTTGAGAAACCATCAAAATTTTCGCAAGTCTGATACTCGAAACCAATAACTACTATGGCCTAGGGCAAAAATGCACATACCGTTGAAATCGGGCGAGTTTCTGCTTTCAGATGCAACAGGAATTTCTCGAGTTCGTCAATCCGTTCGCGAGATATGGGACTTTGAAGTTAAGGAATGGTTGAGAAATCATCAAAATTTTCGCAAGCCTGATACTCGAATCCAATAACTACAATGGCCTAGGGCAAAAATACACATACCGTTGTAATCGGGCGAGTCTCTACTTTCAGATGCAACAGAAATTTCTCGAGTTCGTCAATCCGTTCGCGAGATATGGGAGTTTGAAGTTAAGGAATGGTTGAGGAGCCATCAAAATTTTCGCAAGTCTGATACTCGAAACCAATAACTACAAAGGCCTAGGGGGAAAACACACATATATTTGTAATCGGGCGAGTTTCTACTTTCAGAGGCAACAGGAATTTCTCGAGTTCGTCAATCCGTTCGCTAGACATGGGAGTTTGAATTTAAGAATGGTTGAGAAACCATCAAAATTTTCGCTGGTTTGATACTCGAAACCAATAACTGGAATGGCCTAGGGGAAAAGTACGCACACCATTGTATTCGGGCGAGTTTCTACTTACAGATGCAACAGGAATTTCTCGAGTTCGTCAATCCGTTCGCGAGAAATGGGAGTTTGAAGTTTAGGAATGGTTGAGAAACTATCAAAATTTTCGCAAGTCTGATACTCGAAACCAATAACTACAATGGCCTAGGGGAAAAACGCACATACCGTTGTAATCGGGCGGGTTTCTGCTTTCAGATGCAACAGGAATTTCTCGAGTTCGTCAATCCGTTCGCGAGATATGGGACTTTGAAGTTAAGGAATGGTTGAGAAACCTTCAAAATTTTCGCCGGTCTGATACTCGAAACCAATAACTGGAATGGCCTAGGTCAAAAATACACGTAACGTTGTAATCGGGCGTGTTTCTGATTTCAGATGCAATAGGAATTTCTCGAGTTCGTCATTCCGTTCGCGAGATATGGGAGTTTGAATTTAGGGAATGGTTCAGAAACCATAAAAATTTTCGCAAGTCTGATACTCGAAACAAATAACTACAAAGGCATAGGGGAAGAATGCACATTCCTTTGTAATCGGGCGAGTTTCCACTTTCAGATGCAACAGGAATTTCTCGAGTTCGTCATTCCGTTCGCGAGATATGGGAGTTTGAATTTAAGGAATGGTTGAGAAACCATCAAAATTTTCGCAAGTCTGATACTCGAAACAAATAACTACAAAGGCATAGGGGAAAAATGCACATACGTTTGTAATCAGGCGAGTTTCCACTTTCAGATGCAACAGTAATTTCTCGAGTTCGTCATTCCGTTCGCGAGATATGGAAGTTTGAAGTTAAGGAATGGTTGAGAAACCGTCAAAATTTTCGCAAGTCTGATACTCGAAACCAATAACTACAAAGGCATAGGGGAAAAATGCACATACCTTTGTAATCGGGCGAGCTTCCACTTTCAGATGCAATAGGAAATTCTCTAGTTCGTCAATCCGTTCGCGAGATATGGGAGTTTGAAGTTAAGGTATGCTTGAGAAACCATCAAAATTTTCGCAAGTCTGATACTCGAAACCAATAACTACTATGGCCTAGGGCAAAAATGCACATACCGTTGAAATCGGGCGAGTTTCTGCTTTCAGATGCAACAGGAATTTCTCGAGTTCGTCAATCCGTTCGCGAGATATGGGACTTTGAAGTTACGGAATGGTTGAGAAACCATCAAAATTTTCGCAAGTCTGATACTCGAAACCAATAACTACAAAGGCCTAGGGGAAAAATACACATACCGTTGTAATCGGGCGACATTCTACTTTCACAGGCAACAGGAATTTCTCGAGTTCGTCAATCCGTTCGCTAGACATGGGAGTTTGAAGTTAAGAATGGTTGAGAAACCATCAAAATTTTCGCTGGTTTGATACTCGAAACCAATAACTGGAATTGCCTAGGGGAAAAGTACACACACCACTGTAATCGGGCGAGTTTCTACACTCCGATACAACAGGAATTTCTCGAGTTGTCAATCCGTCCGCGTGATATGGGAGTTTGAATTTAAGGAATGGTTGAGAAACCATCAAAATTTTCGCAAGTCTGATACTCGAAACCAATAACTACAAAGGCCTAGGGGAAAAATACACATACCGTTGTAATCGGGCGACATTCTACTTTCACAGGCAACAGGAATTTCTCGAGTTCGTCAATCCGTTCGCTAGACATGGGAGTTTGAAGTTAAGAATGGTTGAGAAACCATCAAAATTTTCGCTGGTTTGATACTCGAAACCAATAACTGGAATTGCCTAGGGGAAAAGTACACACACCACTGTAATCGGGCGAGTTTCTACTTTCCGATACAACAGGAATTTCTCGAGTTGTCAATCCGTCCGCGTGATATGGGAGTTTGAATTTAAGGAATGGTTGAGAAACCATCAAAATTTTCGCAAGTCTGATACTCGAAACCAATAACTACAAAGGCCTAGGGGAAAAATACACATACCGTTGTAATCGGGCGAGTTTCTACTTCCATATGCAACAGGAATTTCTCGAGTTCGTCAATCCGTTCGCGAGATATGGGAGTTTGAATTTAAGGAATGGTTGAGAAACCATCAAAATATTCACTGGTCTGATACTCGAAACCAATAACTGGAATGGCCTAGGGAAAAGTACACACACCATTGTAATCCGGCGAGTTTCCACTTTCAGATACAACAGGAATTCCTCGAGTTCGTCAATGCGTTCGCGACATATGGGAGTTTGAAGTTAAGGAATGGTTGAGAAACCATCAAAATTTTCGCAAGTCTGATACTCGAAACCAATAACTACATAGGCCTAGGGGAAAAATACACATACCGTTGTAATCGGGCGAGTTTCTACTTCCATATGCAACAGGAATTTCTCGAGTTCGTCAATCCGTTCGCGAGATATGGGAGTTTGAATTTAAGGAATGGTTGAGAAACCATCAAAATATTCACTGATCTGATACTCGAAACCAATAACTGGAATGGCCTAGGGAAAAGTACACACACCATTGTAATCCGGCGAGTTTCCACTTTCAGATGCAACAGGAATTTCTCGAGTTCGTCAATCCGTTCGCGAGATATGGGACTTTGAAGTTACGGAATGGTTGAGAAACCATCAAAATTTTCGCAAGTCTGATACTCGAAACCAATAACTACAATGGCCTAGGGGAAAAATACACATACCGTTGTAATCGGGCGAGTTTCTGCTTTCAGATGCAACAGGAATTTCTCGAGTTCGTCATTCCGTTCGCGAGATATGGGAGTTTGAATTTAAGGAATGGTTGAGAAACCATCAAAATTTTCGCAAGTCTGATACTCGAAACCAATAACTGGAATGGCCTAGGGAAAAGTACACACACCATTGTAATCCGGCGAGTTTCCACTTTCAGATACAACAGGAATTTCTCGAGTTCGTCAATGCGTTCGCGACATATGGGAGTTTGAAGTTAAGGAATGGTTGAGAAATCATCAAAATTTTGGCAACTCTGATACCCGAAACCAATAACTACAAAGGCCTAGGGGAAAAATACACATACAGTTGTAATCGGGCTACATTCTACTTTCACAGGCAACAGGAATTTCTCGAGTTCGTCAATCCGTTCGCTAGACATGGGAGTTTGAAGTTAAGAATGGTTGAGAAACCATCAAAATTTTCGCTGGTTTGATACTCGAAACCAATAACTGGAATTGCCTAGGGGAAAAGTACACACACCGTTGTAATCGGGCGAGTTTCTACTTTCCGATACAACACGAATTTCTCGAGTTGTCAATCCGTTCGCGTGATATGGGAGTTTGAATTTAAGGAATGGTTGAGAAACCATCAAAATTTTCGCAAGTCTGATACTCGAAACCAATAACTACAAAGGCCTAGGGGGAAAACACACATACCGTTGTAATCGGGCGACATTCTACTTTCACATGCAACAGGAATTTCTCGAGTTCGTCAATCCGTTCGCGAGATATGGGAGATTGAAGTTAAGAATGGTTGAGAAACCATCAAAATTTTCGCTGGTTTGATACTCGAAACCAATAACTGGGATGGCCTGGGGGAAAAGTACACACACCATTGTAATCGGGCGAGTTTCTACTTTCCGATACAACAGGAAGATCTCGAGTTCGTCAATCCGTTCGCGAGATATGGGAGTTTGAATTTAAGGGATGGTTGAGAAACCATCAAAATTTTCGCAAGTCTGATACTCGAAACCAATAACTACAAAGGCCTAGGGGGAAAACACACATACCGTTGTAATCGGGCGACATTCTACTTTCACATGCAACAGGAATTTCTCGAGTTCGTCAATACGTTCGCGAGATATGGGAGTTTGAATTTAAGGAATGATTGAGAAACCATCAGAATTTTTGCTGGTTTGATACTCGAAACCAATATCTGGAAAGGCCTGGGGGAAAAGTACACACACCATTGTAATCGGGCGAGTTTCTACTTTCCGATACAACAGGAATTTCTCGAGTTCGTCAATCCGTTCGCGAGTTATGGGAGTTTGAATTTAAGGAATGGTTGAGAAACCATCTAAATTTTCGCAAGTCTGATACTCGAAACCAATAACTACAAAGGCCTAGAGGGAAAACACACATATCTTTGTAATCGGGCGAGTTTCTACTTTCAGATGCAACAGGAATTTCTCGAGTTCGTCAATCCGTTCGCGAGTAATGGGAGTTTGAAGTTAAGGAATGGTTGATAAACCATCACAATTTTCGCAAGTCTGATACTCGAAACCAATAACTACTATGGCCTAGGGCAAAAATACACATACCGTCGTAATCGGGCGAGATTCTGCTTTCAGATGCAATAGGAAATTCTCGTGTTCGTCAATCCGTTCGCGAGATATGGAAGTGTGAAAATAATGAATGTTTGAGAAACCATCAAAATTTTCGCAAGTCTGATACTCGAAACCAATAACTACAAAGGCCTAGGGGAAAATTACACATACCGTTGTGATCGGGCGACATTCTACTTTCACATGCAACAGGAATTTCTCGAGTTCGTCGATCCGTTCGCGAGATATGGGAGCTTGAAGTTAAGAATGGTTGAGAAACCATCAATATTTTCGCTGGTTTGATACTCGAAACCAATAACTGGAATTGCCTAGGGGAAAAGTACACACACCATTATAATCGGGCGATATTCTACTTTCCGATACAATAGGAATTTCTCGAGTTCGTCAATCCGTTCGCGACATATGGGAGTTTGAATTTAAGGAATGGTTGAGAAATCATCAAAATTTTCGCAAGCCTGATACTCGAATCCAATAACTACAATGGCCTAGGGCAAAAATACACATACCGTTGTAATCGGGCGAGTCTCTACTTTCAGACGCAACAGGAATTTCTCGAGTTCGTCAATCCGTTCGCGAGATATGGGAGTTTGAAGTTAAGGAATGGTTCAGGAGCCATCAAAATTTTCGCAAGTCTGATACTCGAAACCAATAACTACAAAGGCCTAGGGGGAAAACACACATATCTTTGTAATCGGGCGAGTTTCTAATTTCAGATGCAACAGGAATTTCTCGAGTTCGTCAATCCGTTCGCGAGATATGGGAGTTTGAAGTTAAGGAATGGTTGAGAAATCATCAGAATTTTCGCAAGTCTGATACTCGAAACCAATAACTACCATGGCCTAGGGCAAAAATGCACATACCGTTGTAATCGGGCGACATTCTACTTTCACATGCAACAGGAATTTCTCGAGTTCGTTAATCCGTTCGCGAGATATGGGAGTTTGAAGTTAAGAATGGTTGAGAAACCATCAAAATTTTCGCTGGTTTGATACTCGAAACCAATAACTGGAATGGCCTGGGGGAAAAGTACACACACCATTGTAATCGGGCGAGTTTCTACTTTCCGATAGAACAGGAATATCTCGAGTTCGTCAATCCGTTCGCGAGATATGGGAGTTTGAATTTAAGGGATGGTTGAGAAACCATCAAAATTTTCGCAAGTCTGATACTCGAAACCAATAACTACAAAGGCCTAGGGGGAAAACACACATACCGTTGTAATCGGGCGACATTCTACTTTCACATGCAACAGGAATTTCTCGAGTTCGTCAATCCGTTCGCGAGATATGGGAGTTTGAATTTAAGGAGTGGTTGAGAAACCATCAGAATTTTCGCAAGTCTGATACTCGAAACCAATAACTACAAAGGCCTAGGGCAAAAATACACATACCGTTGTAATCGGGCGAGTTTCTGCTTTCAGATGCAGTAGGAAATTCTCGTGTTCGTCAATCCGTTCGCGAGATATGGAAGTGTGAATATAATGAATGTTTGAGGAACCATCAAAGTTTTCGCAAGTCTGATACTCGAAACCAATAACTACAAAGGCCTAGGGGAAAAATACACATACCGTTTTGATCGGGCGACATTCTACTTTCACATGCAACAGGAATTTCTCGAGTTCGTCAATCCGTTCGCGAGATATGGGAGTTTGAAGTTAAGGAATGGTTGAGAAACGATCAAAATTTTCGCAAGTCTGATACCCGAAACCAATAACTACAAAGGCCTAGGTGAAAAACACACATATCTTTGTAATCGGGCGAGTTTTTTCTTTAAGATGCAACAGGAATTTCTCGAGTTCGTCAATCCTTTCGCGAGAAATGGGAGTTTGAAGTTTAGGAATGGTTGAGAAACTATCAAAATTTTCGCAAGTCTGATACTCGAAACCAATAACTACAATGGCCTAGGGGAAAAACACACATACCGTTGTAATCGGGCGAGTTTCTGCTTTCAGATGCAACAGGAAATTCTCGAGTTCGTCAATCCGTTCGCGAGATATGGAAGTTTGAAGTTAAGGAATGTTTGAGAAACCATCAAAATTTTTGCAAGTCTGATACTCGAAACCAATAACTGGAATGGCCTAGGGTAAAAATACACATACCGTTGTAATCGGGCGGGTTTCTGCTTTCAGATGCAACAGGAATTTCTCGAGTTCGTCAATCCGTTCGCGAGATATGGGAGTTAGAAGTTATGGAATGCTTGAGAAACCATCAAAATTTTCGCAAGTCTGATACTCGAAACCAATAACTATTATACTATGGCATAGGGCAAAAATGCACATACCCTTGAAATCGGGCGGGTTTCTGCTTTCAGATGCAACAGGAATTTCTCGAGTTCGTCAATCCGTTCGCGAGATATGGGAGTTTGAATTTAAGGAATGGTTGAGAAACCATCTAAATATTCACTGGTCTGATACTCGAAACCAATAACTGGAATGGCCTAGGGGAAAAGTACACACACCATTGTAATCTGGCGGGTTTCTACTTTCAGATGCAATAGGAATTTCTCGAGTTCGTCATTCCGTTCATGAGATATGGGAGTTTGAAGTTAAGGAATGGTTGAGAAACCATCAAAATTTTCGCTGGTTTGATACTCGAAACCAATAACTGGAATGGCCTGGGGGAAAAGTACACACAACATTGTAATCGGGCGAGTTTCTACTTTCCGATACAACAGGAATATCTCGAGTTCGTCAATTCGTTCGCGAGATATGGGAGTTTGAATTTAAGGGATGGTTGAGAAACCATCAAAATTTTCGCAAGTCTGATACTCGAAACCAATAACTGGAATGTCCTAGGTCAAAAATACACGAACCGTTGTAATCGGGCGGGTTTCTACTTTCAGATGCAATAGGAATTTCTCGAGTTCGTCATTCCGTTCATGAGATATGGTAGTTTGAAGTTAAGGAATGGTTGAGAAGCCATCAAAATTATCGCAAGTCTGATACTCGAAACCAATAATTGGAACGGCCTAGGGGAAAAATACACATACCGTTGTAATCGGGCGAGTTTCTGCTTTCAGATGCAACAGGAATTTCTCGAGTTCGTCAATCCGTTCGCGAGATATGGGAGTTTGAAGTTAAGGAATGGTTGAGAAACCATCAAAATTTTCGCAAGTGTGATACTCGAAACCAATAACTACCATGGCCTAGGGCAAAAATACACATACCGTTGTAATCGGGCGAGATTCTGCTTTCAGATGCAATAGGAAATTCTCGTGTTCGTCAATCCGTTCGCGAGATATGGAAGTGTGAAAATAATGAATGTTTGAGAAACCATCAAAATTTTCGCAAGTCTGATACTCGAAACCAATAACTGGAATGGCCTAGGGGAAAAATACACATACCGTTGTAATCGGGCGGGTTTCTGCTTTCAGATGCAACAGGAATTTCTCGAGTTCGTCAATCCGTTCGCGAGATATAGGAGTAAGAAGTTATGGAATGCTTGAGAAACCATCAAAATTTTCGCAAGTCTGATACTCGAATCCAATAACTACTATGGCCCAGGGCAAAAATGCACATACCGTTGAAATCGGGCGAGTTTCTGCTTTCAGATGCAACAGGAATTTCTCGAGTTCGTCAATCCGTTCGCGAGATATGGGACTTTGAAGTTAAGGAATGGTTGAGAAACCTTCAAAATTTTCGCCGGTCTGATACTCGAAACCAATAACTGGAATGTCCTAGGTCAAAAATACACGTACCGTTGTAATCGGGCGTGTTTCTGATTTCAGATGCAATAGCAATTTCTCGAGTTCGTCATTCCGTTCGCGAGATATGGGTGTTTGAATTTAAGGAATGGTTGAGAAACCATCAAAATTTTCGCAAGTCTGATACTCGAAACAAATAACTATAAAGGCATAGGGGAAGAATGCACATACCTTTGTAATCGGGCGAGTTTCACTTTCAGATGCAACAGGAATTTCTCGAGTTCGTCAATCCGTTCGCGAGATATGGGAGTTTGAATTTAAGGAATGGTTGAGAAACCATCAAAATTTTCGCAAGTCTGATACTCGAAACAAATAACTACAAAGGCATAGGGGAAAAATGCACATACATTTGTAATCAGGCGAGTTTCCACTTTCAGATGCAACAGGAATTTCTCGAGTTCGTCATTCCGTTCGCGAGATATGGGAGTTTGAAGTTAAGGAATGGTTGAGAAACCATCAAAATTTTCGCTGGTCGAATACTCGAAACCAATAACTGGAATTGCCTAGGGGAAAAGTACAAACACCATTGTAATCGGGCGGGTTTCTACTTTCAGATACAACAGGAGTTTCTCGACTTCGTCAATGCGTTCGCGAGATATGGGAGTTTGAAGTTAAGGAATGGCTGAGAAATCATCAAAATTTTCGCAATTCCGATACTCGAATCCAATAACTACTATGGCCTAGGGCAAAAATACACATACCATTGTAATCTGGCGGGTTTCTACTTTCAGATGCAATAGGAATTTCTCGAGTTCGTCATTCCGTTCGCGAGATATGGGAGTTTGAAGTTAAGGAATGGTTGAGAAACCATCAAAATTTTCGCAAGTCTGATACTCGAAACCAATAACTGGAATGGCCTAGGGGAAAAGTACACACAACATTGTATTCCGGCGTGTTTCTACTTTCAGATGCAACAGGAATTTCTCGAGTTCGTCAATCCGTTCGCGAGATATGGTTGTTTGAAGTTAAAGAATGGTTGAGAAACCATCAAAATTTTCGCAAGTCTGATACTCGAAACCAATAACTACTATGGCCTAGGGCAAAAATGCACATACCGCTGTAACCGGGCGAGTTTCTGCTTTCAGATGCAACAGGAAATTCTCGAGTTCCTCAATCCGTTCGCGAGATATGGGAGTTTGAAGTTAAGGAATGGTTGAGAAACAATCAAAATTTTCGCTGGTCGGATACTCGAAACCAATAACTGGAATTGCCTAGGGGAAAAGTACAAACACCATTGTAATCGGGCGGGTTTCTACTTTCAGATACAACAGGAATTTCTCGAGTTCGTCGATCCGTTCGCGAGATATGGGAGTTTGAATTTAAGGAATGGTTGAGAAACCATCAAAATGTTCGCTTGTCTAATACTCGGAACCAATAACTGGAACGGCCTGGGGGAAAAGTACACACACCATTGTAATCGGGCGGGTTTCTACTTTCAGATACAAGAGGAATTTCTCGAGTTCGTCAATCCGTTCGCGAGATATGGTAGTTTGAAGGTAAGGAATGGTTGAGAAACCATCAAAATTATCGCAAGTCTGATACTCGAAACCAATAACTGGAATGGCCTAGGTGAAAAGTACACATACCATTGTAATAGGGCGAGTTTCTACTTTGAGATGCAACAGGAATTTCTCGAGTTCGTCAATCCGTTCGCCAGAAATGGTAGTTTGAAGTTAAGGAATGGTTGAGAAGCCATCAAAATTATCGCAAGTCTGATACTCGAAACCAATAATTGGAACGGCCTAGGGGAAAAATACACATACCGTTGTAATCGGGCGAGTTTCTGCTTTCAGATGCAACAGGAATTTCTCGAGTTCGTCAATCCGTTCGCGAGATATGGGAGTTTGAAGTTAAGGAATGGTTGAGAAACCATCAAAATTTTCGCAAGTCTGATACTCGAAACCAATAACTGGAATGGCCTAGGTGAAAAGTACACATACCATTGTAATAGGGCGAGTTTCTACTTTGAGATGCAACAGAAATTTCTCGAGTTCGTCAATCCGTTCGCCAGAAATGGTAGTTTGAAGTTAAGGAATGGTTGGGAAGCCATCAAAATTATCGCAAGTCTGATACTCGAAACCGATAATTGGAACGGCCTAGGGGAAAAATACACATACCGTTGTAATCGCGCGAGTTTCTACATTCAGGTGCAACAGGAATTTCTCGAGTTCGTCAATCCGTTCGCGAGATATGGGAGTTTGAAGTTAAGGAATGGTTGAGAAACAATCAAAATTTTCGCTGGTCGGATACTCGAAACCAATAACTGGAATTGCCTAGGGGAAAAGTACAAACACCATTGTAATCGGGCGGGTTTCTACTTTCAGATACAACAGGAATTTCTCGAGTTCGTCGATCCGTTCGCGAGATATGGGAGTTTGAATTTAAGGAATGGTTGAGAAACCATCAAAATTTTCGCTTGTCTAATACTCGGAATCAATAACTGGAACGGCCTGGGGGAAAAGTACACACACCATTGTAATCGGGCGGGTTTCTACTTTCAGATACAACAGGAATTTCTCGAGTTCGTCGATCCGTTCGCGAGATATGGGAGTTTGAATTTAAGGAATGGTTGAGAAACCATCAAAATTTTCGCAAGTCTGATACTCGAAACCAATAACTACAAAGGCCCAGGGGAAAACACACATATCTTTGTAATCGCGCGAGTTTCTACATTCAGGTGCAACAGGAATTTCTCGAGTTCGTCAATCTGTTCGCGAGATATGGGAGTTTGATGTTAAGGAATGGTTGAGAAAACATCAAAATTTTCGCAAGTCTGATACTCGAAACCAATAACTGGAATGGCCTAGGTGAAAAGTACACATACCGTTTTAATAGGGCGAGTTTCTACTTTGAGATGCAACAGGAATTTCTCGAGTTCGTCAATCCGTTCGCCAGAAATGGTAGTTTGAAGTTAAGGAATGGTTGGGAAGCCATCAAAATTATCGCAAGTCTGATACTCGAAACCAATGATTGGAACGGCCTAGGGGAAAAATACACATACCGTTGTAATCGGGCGAGTTTCTACTTTCAGATGCAACAGGAATTTCTCGAGTTCGTCAATTCGTTCGTGAGATTTGGGAGTTTGAATTTAAGGAAAGGTTGAGGAACCATCAAAATTTTCGCAAGTCTGATACTCGAAACCAATAACTACAAAGGCCAAGGGGAAAAATACACATACCGTTGTAATCGGGCGAGTTTCTACTTCCACATGCAACTGGAATTTCTCGAGTTCGTCTTTCCGTTCGCGAAATATGGGAGTTTGAATTTAAGGAATGGTTGAGAAACCATCAAAATTTTCGCTGGTCTAATACTCGAAACCAATAACTGGAATGGCCCAGGGGAAAAGTACACACACCATTGTAATCGGGCGGGTTTCTACATTCAGGTGCAACAGGAATTTCTCGAGTTCGTCAATCCGAACGCGAGATATGTAAGTGTGAAGTTAAGGAATGGTTGAGAAACCATCAAAATTTTCGCAATTCTGATGCTAGAAACAAATAACTGGAATGCCCAAGGGGAACAGTACATACACCATTGTAAACGGGCGAGTTTCTACTTTCAGATGCAACAGGAATTTCTCGAGTTCGTCAAGCCGTTCGCGAGATATTCGAGCTTGAAGTTAAGGAATGCTTGAGAAACCATCAAAATTTTCGCAAGTCTGATACTCGAAACCAATAACTACTATGGCCTAGGGCAAAAATGCACATACCGTTGTAACCGGGCGAGTTTCTGCTTTCAGATGCAACAGGAATTTCTCGAGTTCGTCAATCCGTTCGCGAGATATGGGAGTTTGAAGTTAAGGAATGGTTGAGAAACCATCAAAATTTTCGCAAGTCTGATACTCGAAACCAATAACTACTATGGCCTAGGGCAAAAATACACATACCGTTGTAATCGAGCGAGTTTCTGCTTTCAGATGCAACAGGAATTTCTCGAGTTCGTCAATCCGTTCGCGAGATATGGGAGTTTGAAGTTAAGGAATGGTTGAGAAACCATCAAAATTTTCGCAAGTCTGATACTCGAAACCAATAACTACAAAGGCCCAGGGGAAAACACACATATCTTTGTAATCGCGCGAGTTTCTACATTCAGGTGCAACAGGAATTTCTCGAGTTCGTCAATCCGTTCGCGAGATATGGGAGTTTGATGTTAAGGAATGGTTGAGAAAACATCAAAATTTTCGCAAGTCTGATACTCGAAACCAATAACTGGAATGGCCTAGGTGAAAAGTACACATACCATTGTAATAGGGCGAGTTTCTACTTTGAGATGCAACAGGAATTTCTCGAGTTCGTCAATCCGTTCGCCAGAAATGGTAGTTTGAAGTTAAGGAATGGTTGGGAAGCCATCAAAATTATCGCAAGTCTGATACTCGAAACCAATAATTGGAACGGCCTAGGGGAAAAATACACATACCGTTGTAATCGGGCGAGTTTCTACTTTCAGATGCAACAGGAATTTCTCGAGTTCGTCAATCCGTTCGTGAGATTTGGGAGTTTGAATTTAAGGAAAGGTTGAGGAACCATCAAAATTTTCGCAAGTCTGATACTCGAAACCAATAACTACAAAGGCCAAGGGGAAAAATACACATACCGTTGTAATCGGGCGAGTTTCTACTTCCACATGCAACTGGAATTTCTCGAGTTCGTCTTTCCGTTCGCGAGATATGGGAGTTTGAATTTAAGGAATGGTTGAGAAACCATCAAAATTTTCGCTGGTCTAATACTCGAAACCAATAACTGGAATGGCCTAGGGGAAAAGTACACACACCGTTGTAATCGGGCGGGTTTCTACATTCAGGTGCAACAGGAATTTCTCGAGTTCGTCAATCCGAACGCGAGATATGTAAGTGTGAAGTTAAGGAATGGTTGAGAAACCATCAAAATTTTCGCAATTCTGATGCTAGAAACAAATAACTGGAATGGCCAAGGGGAACAGTACATACACCATTGTAAACGGGCGAGTTTCTACTTTCAGATGCAACAGGAATTTCTCGAGTTCGTCAAGCCGTTCGCGAGATATTCGAGCTTGAAGTTAAGGAATGGTTGAGAAACCATCAAAATTTTCGCAAGTCTGATACTCGAAACCAATAACTACAAAGGCCTAGGGGAAAAATACACATACCGTTGTAATCGGGCGAGTTTCTACTTCCACATGCAACTGGAATTTCTCGAGTTCGTCTATCCGTTCGCGAGATATGGGAGTTTGAAGTTAAGGAATGGTTGAGAAACCATCAAAATTTTCGCAAGTCTGATACTCGAAACCAATAACTACAATGAGCTAGGGGGAAAAAACACATACGGTTGTAATGGGGCGAGTTTCTACTTTCGGATGCAACAGGAATTTCTCGAGTTCGTCGATCCGTTCGCGAGATATGGGAGTTTGAAGTTAAGGAATGGTTGAGAAACCATCAAAATTTTCGCTGGTCTAATACTCGGAACCAATAACTGGAATGGCCTAGGGGAAAAGTACACAAACCATTGTAATCAGGCGGGTTTCTACTTTCAGATACAACAGGAATTTCTCGAGTTCGTCAATCCGTTCGCGAGATATGGAAGTTTGAAGTTAAGGAATGCTTGAGAAACCATCAAAATCTTCGCTGGTCTGATACTCGAAACCAACAACTGGAATGGCCTAGGGGAAAAGTACACACAGCATTGTAATCGGGCGAGTTTCTACTTTCAGAGACAACAGGAATTTCTCGAGTTCGTCAATCCGTTCGCGAGATATGGGAGTTTCAAGTTAAGGAATTCTTGAGAAACCATCACAATTTTCGCAAGTCTGATACTCGAAACCAACAACTGGAATGGCCTAGGGGAAAAGTACACACAGCATTGTAATCGGGCGAGTTTCTACTTTCAGATACAACAGGAATTTCTCGAGTTCGTCAATCCGTTCGCGAGATATGGAAGTTTGAAGTTAAGGAATGCTTGAGAAACCATCAAAATCTTCGCTGGTCTGATACTCGAAACCAACAACTGGAATGGCCTAGGGGAAAAGTACACACAGCATTGTAATCGGGCGAGTTTCTACTTTCAGAGACAACAGGAATTTCTCGAGTTCGTCAATCCGTTCGCGAGATATGGGAGTTTCAAGTTAAGGAATTCTTGAGAAACCATCACAATTTTCGCAAGTCTGATACTCGAAACCAATAACTACTATGGCCTAGGGCAAAAATGCACATACCGTTGTAACCGGGCGAGTTTCTGCTTTCAGATGCAATAGGAAATTCTCGAGTTCGTCATTCCGTTCGCGAGATATGTAAGTGTGAAGTTAAGGAATGGTTGAGAAACCATCAAAATTTTCGCAAGTCTGATAGTCGAAACCAATAACTACAATGGCCTAGGGGAAAAATACGCATACCGTTGTAATCGGACGAGTTTCTACTTTCAGATGCAATAGGAAATTCACGAGTTCGTCAATCCGTTCGCGAGATATGGAAGTTTGAAGTTAAGGAATGATTGAGAAACCATCAAAATTTTCGCAAGTCTGATACTCGAAACCAATAACTGGTATGGCCTAGGGGAAAAGCACACGCACCATTGTAATCTGGCGGGTTTCTACTTTCAGATGCAATAGGAATTTCTCGAGTTCGTCATTCCGTTCGCGAGATATGGGAGTTTGAAGTTAAAGAATCGTAGAGAAACCATCAAAATTTTCACTGGTCTGATACTCGAAACCAATAACGAATGGCCTAGGAAAAAAGTACACACACCATTGTAATCGGGCGTGTTTCTACTTTCAGATGCAACAGGAATTTCTCGAGTTCGTCAATCCGTTCGCGAGATATGGGAGTTTGAAGTTAAGGAATGCTTGAGAAACCATCAAAATTTTCGCAAGTCTGATACACGAAACCAATGACTACAAAGGCCTAGGGGAAAAATACACGTACCGTTGTAATCGGGCGAGTTTCTGCTTTCACATGCAACAGGAATTTCTCGAGCTCGTCAATCCGTTCGCGAGATATGGGAGTTTGAAGTTAAGGAATGGCTGAGACACCATCAAAATTTTCGCAAGTCTGATACTCGAAACCAATAACTACTATGGCCTAGGGCAATAATGCACATACCGATGTAACCGGGCGAATTTCTGCTTTCAGATGCAATAGGAAATTCTCGAGTTCGTCAATCCGTTCGCGAGATATGTAAGTATGAATTTAAGGAATGGTTGAGAAACCATCAAAATTTTCGCAAGTCTGATAGTCGAAACCAATAACTACAATGGCCTAGGGGAAAAATACGCATACCGCTGTAATCGGGCGAGTTTCTACTTTCAGATGCAACAGGAATTTCTCGAGTTCGTCGATCCGTTCGCGAGATATGGGAGTTTGAAGTTAAGGAATGGTTGAGAAACCATCAAAATTTTCGCTTGTCTAATACTCGAAACCAATAACTGGAATTGCCTAGGGGAAAAGTACAAACACCATTGTAATCGGGCGGGTTTCTACTTTCAGATACAACAGGAATTTCTCGAGTTCGTCAATCCGTTCGCGAGATATGGAAGTTTGAAGTTAAGGAATGCTTGAGAAACCATCAAAATCTTCGCTGGTCTGATACTCGAAACCAACAACTGGAATGGCCTAGGGGAAAAGTACACACAGCATTGTAATCGGGCGAGTTTCTACTTTCAGATACAACAGGAATTTCTCGAGTTCGTCAATCCGTTCGCGAGATATGGAAGTTTGAAGTTAAGGAATGCTTGAGAAACCATCAAAATCTTCGCTGGTCTGATACTCGAAACCAACAACTGGAATGGCCTAGGGGAAAAGTACACACAGCATTGTAATCGGGCGAGTTTCTACTTTCAGAGACAACAGGAATTTCTCGAGTTCGTCAATCCGTTCGCGAGATATGGGAGTTTCAAGTTAAGGAATTCTTGAGAAACCATCACAATTTTCGCAAGTCTGATACTCGAAACCAATAACTACTATGGCCTAGGGCAAAAATACACATACCGTTGTAATCGGGCGAGTTTCTGCTTTCAGATGCAATAGGAATTTCTCGAGTTGGTCAATCCGTTCGCGAGATATGGGAGTTTGAAATTAAGGAATGGTTGAGAAACCATCAAAATTTTCGCAATTCTGATGCTAGAAACAAATAACTGGAATGGCCAAGGGGAACAGTACACACACCATTGTAAACGGGCGAGTTTCTACTTTCAGATGCAACAGGAATTTCTCGAGTTCGTCAATCCGTTCGCGAGATATTCGAGTTTGAAGTTAAGGAATGGTTGAGAAACCATCAAAATTTTCGCAAGTCTGAAACTCGAAACCAATAACTACAAAGGCCCAGGGGAAAACACACATATCTTTGTAATCGGGCGAGTTTCTACATTCAGGTGCAACAGGAATTTCTCGAGTTCGTCAATCCGTTCGCGAGATATGGAAGTTTGAAGTTAAGGAATGCTTGAGAAACCATCAAAATCATCGCTGGTCTGATACTCGAAACCAACAACTGGAATGGCCTAGGGGAAAAGTACACACAGCATTGTAATCGGGCGAGTTTCTACTTTCAGATACAACAGGAATTTCTCGAGTTCGTCAATCCGTTCGTGAGATGTAGGAGTTTGAATTTAAGGAAAGGTTGAGAAACCATCAAAATTTTCGCAAGTCTGATAGTCGAAACCAATAACTACAAAGGCCTAGGGGAAAAATACACATACCGTTGTAATCGGGCGAGTTTCTACTTCCACATGCAACTGGAATTTCTCGAGTTCGTCTATCCGTTCGCGAGATATGGGAGTTTGAAGTCAAGGAATGGTTGAGAAACCATCAAAATTTTCGCAAGTCTGATACTCGAAACCAATAACTACAATGGGCTAGGGGAAAAATACACATACGGTTGTAATGGGGCGAGATTCTACTTTCGGATGCAACAGGAATTTCTAGAGTTCGTCGATCCGTTCGCGAGATATGGGAGTTTGAAGTTAAGGAATGGTTGAGAAACCATCAAAATTTTCGCTGGTCTAATACTCGGAACAAATAACTGGAATGGCCTAGGGGGAAAGTACACAAACCATTGTAATCGGGCGGGTTTCTACTTTCAGATACAACAGGAATTTCTCGAGTTCGTCATTCCGTTCGCGAGATATGGGAGTTTGAAGTTAAGGAATGGTTGAGAAACCATCAAAATTTTCGCAAGTCTGATACTCGAAACCAATAACTACTATGGCCTAGGGCAAAAATGCACATACCGTTGTAACCTGGCGAGTTTCTGCTTTCAGATGCAATAGGAAATTCTCGAGTTCGTCATTCCGTTCGCGAGATATGTAAGTGTGAACTTAAGGAATGGTTGAGAAACCATCAAAATTTTCGCAAGTCTGATAGTCGAAACCAATAACTACGATGGCCTAGGGGAAAAATGCACATACCGTTGTAATGGGGCGAGTTTCTACTTTCGGATGCAATAGGAATTTCTCGAGTTGGTCAATCCGTTCGCGAGATATGGGAGTTTCAAGTTAAGGAATTCTTGAGAAACCATCACAATTTTCGCAAGTCTGATACTCGAAACCAATAACTACTATGGCCTAGGGCAAAAATACACATACCGTTGTAATCGGGCGAGTTTCTGCTTTCAGATGCAACAGGAATTTCTCGAGTTCGTCATTCCGTTCGCGAGATATGGGAGTTTGAAGTTAAGGAATGGTTGAGAAACCATCAAAATTTTCGCAATTCTGATGCTAGAAACAAATAACTGGAATGGCCAAGGGGAACAGTACACACACCATTGTAAACCGTCGAGTTTCTACTTTCAGATGCAACAGGAATTTCTCGAGTTCGTCAATCCGTTCGCGAGATATGGGAGTTTCAAGTTAAGGAATTCTTGAGAAACCATCACAATTTTCGCAAGTCTGATACTCGAAACCAATAACTACTATGGCCTAGGGCAAAAATACACATACCGTTGTAATCGGGCGAGTTTCTGCTTTCAGATGCAACAGGAATTTCTCGAGTTCGTCAATCCGTTCGCGAGATATGGGAGTTTGAAATTAAGGAATGGTTGAGAAACCATCAAAATTTTCGCAAGTCTGATACTCGAAACCAATAACTACTATGGCCTAGGGCAAAAATGCACACACCGTTGTAACCGGGCGAGTTTCTGCTTTCAGATGCAATAGGAAATTCTCGAGTTCGTCATTCCGTTCGCGAGATATGTAAGTGTGAACTTAAGGAATGGTTGAGAAACCATCAAAATTTTCGCAAGTCTGATTGTCGAAACCAATAACTACGATGGCCTAGGGGAAAAATGCACATACCGTTGTACTGGGGCGAGTTTCTACTTTCGGATACAATAGGAATTTCTCGAGTTGGTCAATCCGTTCGCGAGATATGGGAGTTTGAAATTAAGGAATGGTTGAGAAACCATCAAAATTTTCGCAATTCTGATGCAAGAAACAAATAACTGGAATGGCCAAGGGGAACAGTACACACACCATTGTAAACGGGCGAGTTTCTACTTTCAGATGCAACAGGAATTTCTCGAGTTCGTCAATCCGTTCGCGAGATATGGGAGTTTCAAGTTAAGGAATTCTTGAGAAACCATCACAATTTTCGCAAGTCTGATACTCGAAACCAATAACTACTATGGCCTAGGGCAAAAATACACATACCGTTGTAATCGGGCGAGTTTCTGCTTTCAGATGCAACAGGAATTTCTCGAGTTCGTCATTCCGTTCGCGAGATATGGGAGTTTGAAGTTAAGGAATGGTTGAGAAACCATCAAAATTTTCGCAATTCTGATGCTAGAAACAAATAACTGGAATGGCCAAGGGGAACAGTACACACACCATTGTAAACCGTCGAGTTTCTACTTTCAGATGCAACAGGAATTTCTCGAGTTCGTCAATCCGTTCGCGAGATATGGGAGTTTCAAGTTAAGGAATTCTTGAGAAACCATCACAATTTTCGCAAGTCTGATACTCGAAACCAATAACTACTATGGCCTAGGGCAAAAATACACATACCGTTGTAATCGGGCGAGTTTCTGCTTTCAGATGCAACAGGAATTTCTCGAGTTCGTCAATCCGTTCGCGAGATATGGGAGTTTGAAATTAAGGAATGGTTGAGAAACCATCAAAATTTTCGCAAGTCTGATACTCGAAACCAATAACTACTATGGCCTAGGGCAAAAATGCACATACCGTTGTAACCGGGCGAGTTTCTGCTTTCAGATGCAATAGGAAATTCTCGAGTTCGTCATTCCGTTCGCGAGATATGTAAGTGTGAACTTAAGGAATGGTTGAGAAACCATCAAAATTTTCGCAAGTCTGATAGTCGAAACAAATAACTACGATGGCCTAGGGGAAAAATGCACATACCGTTGTACTGGGGCGAGTTTCTACTTTCGGATGCAATAGGAATTTCTCGAGTTGGTCAATCCGTTCGCGAGATATGGGAGTTTGAAATTAAGGAATGGTTGAGAAACCATCAAAATTTTCGCAATTCTGATGCAAGAAACAAATAACTGGAATGGCCAAGGGGAACAGTACACACACCATTGTAAACGGGCGAGTTTCTACTTTCAGATGCAACAGGAATTTCTCGAGTTCGTCAATCCGTTCGCGAGATATGGGAGTTTCAAGTTAAGGAATTCTTGAGAAACCATCACAATTTTCGCAAGTCTGATACTCGAAACCAATAACTACTATGGCCTAGGGCAAAAATACACATACCGTGTTAATCGGGCGAGTTTCTGCTTTCAGATGCAACAGGAATTTCTCGAGTTCGTCATTCCGTTCGCGAGATATGGGAGTTTGAAGTTAAGGAATGGTTGAGAAACCATCAAAATTTTCGCAATTCTGATGCTAGAAACAAATAACTGGAATGGCCAAGGGGAACAGTACACACACCATTGTAAACCGTCGAGTTTCTACTTTCAGATGCAACAGGAATTTCTCGAGTTCGTCGATCCGTTCGCGAGATATGGGAGTTTGAAGTTAAGGAATGGTTGAGAAACCATCAAAATTTTCGCTGGTCTAATACTCGGAACAAATAACTGGAATGGCCTAGGGGGAAAGTACACAAACCATTGTAATCGGGCGGGTTTCTACTTTCAGATACAACAGGAATTTCTCGAGTTCGTCATTCCGTTCGCGAGATATGGGAGTTTGAAGTTAAGGAATGGTTGAGAAACCATCAAAATTTTCGCAAGTCTGATACTCGAAACCAATAACTACTATGGCCTAGGGCAAAAATGCACATACCGTTGTAACCGGGCGAGTTTCTGCTTTCAGATGCAATAGGAAATTCTCGAGTTCGTCATTCCGTTCGCGAGATATGTAAGTGTGAACTTAAGGAATGGTTGAGAAACCATCAAAATTTTCGCAAGTCTGATAGTCGAAACCAATAACTACGATGGCCTAGGGGAAAAATGCACATACCGTTGTAATGGGGCGAGTTACTACTTTCGGATGCAATAGGAATTTCTCGAGTTGGTCAATCTGTTCGCGAGATATGGGAGTTTGAAATTAAGGAATGGTTGAGAAACCATCAAAATTTTCGCAATTCTGGTGCAAGAAACAAATAACTGGAATGGCCAAGGGGAACAGTACACACACCATTGTAAACGGGCGAGTTTCTACTTTCAGATGCAACAGGAATTTCTCGAGTTCGTCAATCCGTTCGCGAGATATGGGAGTTTCAAGTTAAGGAATTCTTGAGAAACCATCACAATTTTCGCAAGTCTGATACTCCAAACCAATAACTACTATGGCCTAGGGCAAAAATACACATACCGTTGTAATCGGGCGAGTTTCTGCTTTCAGATGCAACAGGAATTTCTCGAGTTCGTCATTCCGTTCGCGAGATATGGGAGTTTGAAGTTAAGGAATGGTTGAGAAACCATCAAAATTTTCGCAATTCTGATGCTAGAAACAAATAACTGGAATGGCCAAGGGGAACAGTACACACACCATTGTAAACCGTCGAGTTTCTACTTTCAGATGCAACAGGAATTTCTCGAGTTCGTCAATCCGTTCGCGAGATATGGGAGTTTCAAGTTAAGGAATTCTTGAGAAACCATCACAATTTTCGCAAGTCTGATACTCGAAACCAATAACTACTATGGCCTAGGGCAAAAATACACATACCGTTGTAATCGGGCGAGTTTCTGCTTTCAGATGCAACAGGAATTTCTCGAGTTCGTCAATCCGTTCGCGAGATATGGGAGTTTGAAATTAAGGAATGGTTGAGAAACCATCAAAATTTTCGCAATTCTGATGCTAGAAACAAATAACTGGAATGGCCAAGGGGAACAGTACACACACCATTGTAAACGGGCGAGTTTCTACTTTCAGATGCAACAGGAATTTCTCGAGTTCGTCAATCCGTTCGCGAGATATTCGAGTTTGAAGTTAAGGACTGGTTGAGAAACCATCAAAATTTTCGCAAGTCTGATACTCGAAACCAATAACTACAAAGGCCCAGGGGAAAACACACATATCTTTGTAATCGGGCGAGTTTCTACATTCAGGTGCAACAGGAATTTCTCGAGTTCGTCAATCCGTTTGCGAGATATGGGAGTCTGAAGTTAAGGAATGGTTGAGAAACCATCAAAATTTTCGCAAGTCTGATACTCGAAACCAATAACTATTATACAATGGCCTAGGGGAAAAATACACATACCGTTGTAATCGGGCGAGTTTCTACTTTCAGATGCAACAGGAATTCATCGAGTTCGTCAATCCGTTCGACAGAAATGGTAGTTTGAAGTTAAGGAATGGTTGAGAAGCCATCAAAATTATCGCAAGTCTGATACTCGAAACCAATAATTGGAACGGCCTAGGGGAAAAATACACATACCGTTGTAATCGGGCGAGTTTCTACTTTCAGATGCAACAGGAATTTCTCGAGTTCGTCAATCCGTTCGTGAGATGTGGGAGTTTGAATTTAAGGAAAGTTTGAGAAACCATCCAAATTTTCGCAAGTCTGATACTCGAAACCAATAACTACAAAGGCCTAGGGGAAAAATACACATACCGTTGTAATCGGGCGAGTTTCTACTTCCACATGCAACTGGAATTTCTCGAGTTCGTCTATCCGTTCGCGAGATATGGGAGTTTGAAGTTAAGGAATGGTTGAGAAACCATCAAAATTTTCGCAAGTCTGATACTCGAAACCAATAACTATTATACAATGGCCTAGGGGAAAAATACACATACCGTTGTAATCGGGCGAGTTTCTACCTTCAGATGCAACAGGAATTTCTCGAGTTCGTCAATCCGTTCGCGAGATATGGGAGTTTGAAGTTAAGGAATGGTTGAGAACCCTCAAAATTTTCGCAAGTCTGATACTCGAAACCAATAACTACTATGGCCTACGGCAAAAATGCACATACCGCTGTAACCGGGCGAGTTTCTGCTTTCAGATGCAATAGGAAATTCTCGAGTTCGTCATTCCGTTCGCGAGATATGTAAGTGTGAAGTTAAGGAATGGTTGAGAAACCATCAAAATTTTCGCAAGTCTAATAGTCGAAACCAATACCTACAATGGCCTAGGGGAAAAATACGCATACCGTTGTAATCGGGCGAGTTTCTACTTTCAGATGCAACAGGAATTTCTCGAGTTTGTGGCGGCACTACCCACGCTTGCCACCAGAGGGAAACTCACCACCAACCGTTTCCCGCAAGTTCCCGTACCTTCTCCGATCGCTATATATACGACCTCTTACCGATCTTCCAATGTCCCGGCGTATAAGGCAGGGCCTGCTAGGATGCCTTACTGACGAGTCCACTAGCAGGCCCGGGATGAAACGCTTATCCCCACTTCCTTATATCTCCGTTCTCTCCTACCTTAAACATCTTCAAACCGCCGCCAAAGTGGTGACCCCGTCTAGCAACACGCAACCTTCTGGACAACAGCACAGCAGCAGTACAGGTGCAGCACAAGACGATGGAAGGAACGCAACGTAAAGGCCGATTTTTCGTAAATCCCCCTCTCCGAGGGTTGACTCCTCGACCTGCCAGCGACGACACGAACGCTATACTCCCGGCTAACCATCAGGATCAACCCCAGGAGGATAGCAGGCAGCTTGTCGACATTATTCACCGACCACACCGATGCGTTTCATAAATACTGGTACGCGCACGCATCAACGTCGGACAACAAGCGAAAACGCGGCTTGAGCAAACGATGCTCGCCACGCGTATTCCGCAATCGACAGCAGCTGGGCCTTACTACGAAAAAGAACCATTCCTCTCGTCCACTACTCTAGACAACCTCCTCCTGTGCCTTGTTGTGCCACCGAACAACGGAACAAAATACCTACGCCACTGGGACATCAGGACGGAACTTCAAAGTATCGTTTACCACTGGCAAGGGGGTTATGTGGCGGCACTACCCACGCTTGCCACCAGAGGGAAACTCACCACCAACCGTTTCCCGCAAGTTCCCGTACCTGCTCCGATCGCTATATATACGACCTCTTACCGATCTTCCAATGTCCCGGCGTATAAGGCAGGGCCTGCTAGGATGCCTTACTGACGAGTCCACTAGCAGGCCCGGGATGAAACGCTTATCCCCACTTCCTTATATCTCCGTTCTCTCCTACCTTAAACATCTTCAAACCGCCGCCAAAAGTTCGTCAATCCGTTCGCGAGATATGGGAGTTTCAAGTTAAGGAATTCTTGAGAAACCATCACAATTTTCGCAAGTCTGATACTCGAAACCAATAACTACTATCGCCTAGGGCAAAAATACACATACCGTTGTAATCGGGCGAGTTTCTGCTTTCAGATGCAACAGGAATTTCTCGAGTTCGTCAATCCGTTCGCCAGAAATGGTAGTTTGAAGTTAAGGAATGGTTGGGAAGCCATCAAAATTATCGCAAGTCTGATACTCGAAACCAATAATTGGAACGGCCTAGGGGAAAAATACACATACCGTTGTAATCGGGCGAGTTTCTACTTTCAGATGCAACAGGAATTTCTCGAGTTCGTCAATCCGTTCGCGAGATATGGGAGTTTCAAGTTAAGGAATTCTTGAGAAACCATCACAATTTTCGCAAGTCTGATACTCGAAACCAATAACTACTATGGCCTAGGGCAAAAATACACATACCGTTGTAATCGGGCGAGTTTCTACTTCCACATGCAACTGGAATTTCTCGAGTTCGTCTTTCCGTTCGCGAAATATGGGAGTTTGAATTTAAGGAATGGTTGAGAAACCATCAAAATTTTCGCTGGTCTAATACTCGAAACCAATAACTGGAATGGCCCAGGGGAAAAGTACACACACCATTGTAATCGGGCGGGTTTCTACATTCAGGTGCAACAGGAATTTCTCGAGTTCGTCAATCCGAACGCGAGATATGTAAGTGTGAAGTTAAGGAATGGTTGAGAAACCATCAAAATTTTCGCAATTCTGATGCTAGAAACAAATAACTGGAATGCCCAAGGGGAACAGTACATACACCATTGTAAACGGGCGAGTTTCTACTTTCAGATGCAACAGGAATTTCTCGAGTTCGTCAAGCCGTTCGCGAGATATGGGAGTTTGAAGTTAAGGAATGGTTGAGAAACCATCAAAATTTTCGCAAGTCTGATACTCGAAACCAATAACTACTATGGCCTAGGGCAAAAATGCACATACCGTTGTAACCGGGCGAGTTTCTGCTTTCAGATGCAATAGGAAATTCTCGAGTTCGTCATTCCGTTCGCGAGATATGTAAGTGTGAACTTAAGGAATGGTTGAGAAACCATCAAAATTTTCGCAAGTCTGATAGTCGAAACCAATAACTACGATGGCCTAGGGGAAAAATGCACATACCGTTGTAATGGGGCGAGTTTCTACTTTCGGATGCAATAGGAATTTCTCGAGTTGGTCAATCCGTTCGCGAGATATGGGAGTTTGAAATTAAGGAATGGTTGAGAAACCATCAAAATTTTCGCAATTCTGATGCAAGAAACAAATAACTGGAATGGCCAAGGGGAACAGTACACACACCATTGTAAACGGGCGAGTTTCTACTTTCAGATGCAACAGGAATTTCTCGAGTTCGTCAATCCGTTCGCGAGATATGGGAGTTTCAAGTTAAGGAATTCTTGAGAAACCATCACAATTTTCGCAAGTCTGATACTCGAAACCAATAACTACTATGGCCTAGGGCAAAAATACACATACCGTTGTAATCGGGCGAGTTTCTGCTTTCAGATGCAACAGGAATTTCTCGAGTTCGTCATTCCGTTCGCGAGATATGGGAGTTTGAAGTTAAGGAATGGTTGAGAAACCATCAAAATTTTCGCAATTCTGATGCTAGAAACAAATAACTGGAATGGCCAAGGGGAACAGTACACACACCATTGTAAACCGTCGAGTTTCTACTTTCAGATGCAACAGGAATTTCTCGAGTTCGTCAATCCGTTCGCGAGATATGGGAGTTTCAAGTTAAGGAATTCTTGAGAAACCATCACAATTTTCGCAAGTCTGATACTCGAAACCAATAACTACTATGGCCTAGGGCAAAAACACACATACCGTTGTAATCGGGCGAGTTTCTGCTTTCAGATGCAACAGGAATTTCTCGAGTTCGTCAATCCGTTCGCGAGATATGGGAGTTTGAAATTAAGGAATGGTTGAGAAACCATCAAAATTTTCGCAATTCTGATGCTAGAAACAAATAACTGGAATGGCCAAGGGGAACAGTACACACACCATTGTAAACGGGCGAGTTTCTACTTTCAGATGCAACAGGAATTTCTCGAGTTCGTCAATCCGTTCGCGAGATATTCGAGTTTGAAGTTAAGGACTGGTTGAGAAACCATCAAAATTTTCGCAAGTCTGATACTCGAAACCAATAACTACAAAGGCCCAGGGGAAAACACACATATCTTTGTAATCGGGCGAGTTTCTACATTCAGGTGCAACAGGAATTTCTCGAGTTCGTCAATCCGTTTGCGAGATATGGGAGTCTGAAGTTAAGGAATGGTTGAGAAACCATCAAAATTTTCGCAAGTCTGATACTCGAAACCAATAACTATTATACAATGGCCTAGGGGAAAAATACACATACCGTTGTAATCGGGCGAGTTTCTACTTTCAGATGCAACAGGAATTCATCGAGTTCGTCAATCCGTTCGACAGAAATGGTAGTTTGAAGTTAAGGAATGGTTGAGAAGCCATCAAAATTATCGCAAGTCTGATACTCGAAACCAATAATTGGAACGGCCTAGGGGAAAAATACACATACCGTTGTAATCGGGCGAGTTTCTACTTTCAGATGCAACAGGAATTTCTCGAGTTCGTCAATCCGTTCGTGAGATGTGGGAGTTTGAATTTAAGGAAAGTTTGAGAAACCATCCAAATTTTCGCAAGTCTGATACTCGAAACCAATAACTACAAAGGCCTAGGGGAAAAATACACATACCGTTGTAATCGGGCGAGTTTCTACTTCCACATGCAACTGGAATTTCTCGAGTTCGTCTATCCGTTCGCGAGATATGGGAGTTTGAAGTTAAGGAATGGTTGAGAAACCATCAAAATTTTCGCAAGTCTGATACTCGAAACCAATAACTATTATACAATGGCCTAGGGGAAAAATACACATACCGTTGTAATCGGGCGAGTTTCTACCTTCAGATGCAACAGGAATTTCTCGAGTTCGTCAATCCGTTCGCGAGATATGGGAGTTTGAAGTTAAGGAATGGTTGAGAACCCTCAAAATTTTCGCAAGTCTGATACTCGAAACCAATAACTACTATGGCCTACGGCAAAAATGCACATACCGCTGTAACCGGGCGAGTTTCTGCTTTCAGATGCAATAGGAAATTCTCGAGTTCGTCATTCCGTTCGCGAGATATGTAAGTGTGAAGTTAAGGAATGGTTGAGAAACCATCAAAATTTTCGCAAGTCTAATAGTCGAAAACAATACCTACAATGGCCTAGGGGAAAAATACGCATACCGTTGTAATCGGGCGAGTTTCTACTTTCAGATGCAACAGGAATTTCTCGAGTTCGTCAATTCGTTCGCGAGATATGGGCGTTTGAAGTTAAGGAATGGTTGAGAAACAATCAAAATTTTCGCAAGCCTGATACTCGAAACCAATAACTGGAATGGCCTAGGGGAAAAGTACACACACCATTGTAATCTGGCGAGTTTCTACTTTCAGATGCAATAGGAATTTCTCGAGTTCGTCACTCCGTTCGCGAGATATGGGAGTTTGAAGTTAAGGAATGGTTGAGAAACCATCAAAATATTCACTGGTCTGATACTCGAATCCAATAACTACAAAGGCCCAGGGGAAAACACACATATCTTTGCAATCGGGCGAGTTTCTAGATTCAGGTGCAACAGGAATTTCTCGAGTTCGTCAATCCGTTCGCGAGATATGGAAGTTTGAAGTTAAGGAATGCTTGAGAAACCATCAAAATCTTCGCTGGTCTGATACTCGAAACCAACAACTGGAATGGCCTAGGGGAAAAGTACACACAGCATTGTAATCGGGCGAGTTTCTACTTTCAGATACAACAGGAATTTCACGAGTTCGTCAATCCGTTCGCGAGATATGGGAGTTTCAAGTTAAGGAATTCTTGAGAAACCATCACAATTTTCGCAAGTCTGATACTCGAAACCAATAACTACTATGGCCTAGGGCAAAAATACACATACCGTTGTAATCGGGCGAGTTTCTGCTTTCAGATGCAACAGGAATTTCTCGAGTAGGTCAATCCGTTCGCGAGATATGGGAGTTTGAAATTAAGGAATGGTTGAGAAACCATCAAAATTTTCGCAATTCTGATGCTAGAAACAAATAACTGGAATGGCCAAGGGGAACAGTACACACACCATTGTAAACGGGCGAGTTTCTACTTTCAGATGCAACAGGAATTTCTCGAGTTCGTCAATCCGTTCGTGAGATGTAGGAGTTTGAATTTAAGGAAAGGTTGAGAAACCATCAAAATTTTCGCAAGTCTGATACTCGAAACCAATAACTACAAAGGCCTAGGGGAAAAATACACATACCGTTGTAATCGGGCGAGTTTCTACTTCCACATGCAACTGGAATTTCTCGAGTTCGTCTATCCGTTCGCGAGATATGGGAGTTTGAAGTCAAGGAATGGTTGAGAAACCATCAAAATTTTCGCAAGTCTGATACTCGAAACCAATAACTACAATGGGCTAGGGGAAAAATACACATACGGTTGTAATGGGGCGAGTTTCTACTTTCGGATGCAACAGGAATTTCTCGAGTTCGTCGATCCGTTCGCGAGATATGGGAGTTTGAAGTTAAGGAATGGTTGAGAAACCATCAAAATTTTCGCTGGTCTAATACTCGGAACGAATAACTGGAATGGCCTAGGGGAAAAGTACACAAACCATTGTAATCGGGCGGGTTTCTACTTTCAGATACAACAGGAATTTCTCGAGTTCGTCAATCCGTTCGCGAGATATGGAACTTTGAAGTTAAGGAATGCTTGAGAAACCATCAAAATCTTCGCTGGTCTGATACTCGAAACCAACAACTGGAATGGCCTAGGGGAAAAGTACACACAGCATTGTAATCGGGCGAGTTTCTACTTTCAGATACAACAGGAACTTCACGAGTTCGTCAATCCGTTCGCGAGATATGGGAGTTTCAAGTTAAGGAATTCTTGAGAAACCATCACAATTTTCGCAAGTCTGATACTCGAAACCAATAACTACTATGGCCTAGGGCAAAAATACACATACCGTTGTAATCGGGCGAGTTTCTGCTTTCAGATGCAACAGGAATTTCTCGAGTTGGTCAATCCGTTCGCGAGATATGGGAGTTTGAAATTAAGGAATGGTTGAGAAACCATCAAAATTTTCGCAATTCTGATGCTAGAAACAAATAACTGGAATAGCCAAGGGGAACAGTACACACACCATTGTAAACGGGCGAGTTTCTACTTTCAGATGCAACAGGAATTTCTCGAGTTCGTCAATCCGTTCGCAAGATATTCGAGTTTGAAATTAAGGAATGGTTGAGAAACCATCAAAATTTTCGCAAGTCTGATACTCGAAACCAATAACTACAAAGGCCCAGGGGAAAACACACATATCTTTGTAATCGGGCGAGTTTCTACATTCAGGTGCAACAGGAATTTCTCGAGTTCGTCAATCCGTTCGCGAGATATGGAAGTTTAAATTTAAGGAATGCTTGAGAAACCATCAAAATCTTCGCTGGTCTGATACTCGAAACCAACAACTGGAATGGCCTAGGGGAAAAGTACACACAGCATTGTAATCGGGCGAGTTTCTACTTTCAGATACAACAGGAATTTCTCGAGTTCGTCAATCCGTTCGCGAGATATGGGAGTTTCAAGTTAAGGAATTCTTGAGAAACCATCACAATTTTCGCAAGTCTGATTCTCGAAACCAATAACTACTATGGCCTAGGGCAAAAATACACATACCGTTGTAATCGGGCGAGTTTCTGCTTTCAGATGCAACAGGAACTTCTCGAGTTCGTCAATCCGTTCGCGAGATATGGGAGTTTGAAATTAAGGAATGGTTGAGAAACCATCAAATATTCACTGGTCTGATACTCGAAACCAATAACTGGAATGGCCTAGGAGAAAAGTACACAAACCATTGTATTCGGGCGTGTTTCTACTTTCAGATGCAACAGGAATTTCTCGAGTTCGTCAATCCGTTCGCGAGATATGGTAGTTTGAAGTTGAAGAATGGTTGAGAAACCATCAAAATTTTCGCAAGTCTGATACTCGAAACCAATAACTGCTATGGCCTAGGGCAAAAATGCACATACCGTTGTAACCGGGCGAGTTTCTGCTTTCAGATGCAATAGGAAATTCTCGAGTTCGTCAATCCGTTCGCGAGATATGGAAGTTTGAAGTTAAGGAATGATTGAGAAACCATCAAAATTTTCGCAAGCCTGATACTCGAAACCAATAACTGGAATGGCCTAGGGGAAAAGTACACACACCATTGTAATCTGGCGGGTTTCTACTTTCAGATGCAATAGGAATTTCTCGAGTTCGTCATTCCGTTCGCGAGATATGGGAGTTTGAAGTTAAGGAATGTTTGAGAAACCATCAAAATTTTCGCTGGTCTAATACTCGGAACCAATAACTGGAATGGCCTAGGGGAAAAGTACACACACCATTGTAATCGGGCGGGTTTCTACTTTCAGATCCAACAGGAATTTCTCGAGTTCGTCTATCCGTTCGCCAGAAATGGTAGTTTGAAGTTAAAGAATGGTTGAGAAACCATCAAAATTTTCGCAAGTCTGATACTCGAAACCAATAACTATTATACAATGGCCTAGGGGAAAAATACACATACCGTTGTAATCGGGCGAGTTTCTACTTTCAGATGCAACAGGAATTTCTCGAGTTCGTCAATTCGTTCGCGAGATATGGGAGTTTGAAGTTAAGGAATGGTTGAGAACCCTCAAAATTTTCGCAAGTCTGATACACGAAACCAATAACTACTATGGCCTACGGCAAAAATGCACATACCGTTGTAACCGGGCGAGTTTCTGCTTTCAGATGCAATAGGAAATTCTCGAGTTCGTCATTCCGTTCGCGAGATATTTAAGTGTGAAGTTAAGGAATGGTTGAGAAACCATCAAAATTTTCGCAAGTCTAATAGTCGAAACCAATACCTACAATGGCCTAGGGGAAAAATACGCATACCGTTGTAATCGGGCGAGTTTCTACTTTCAGATGCAACAGGAATTTCTCGAGTTCGTCAATCCGTTCGCGAGATATGGGAGTTTGAAGTTAAGGAATGGTTGAGAAACAATCAAAATTTTCGCAAGCCTGATACTCGAAACCAATAACTGGAATGGCCTAGGGGAAAAGTACACACACCATTGTAATCTGGCGAGTTTCTACTTTCAGATGCAATAGGAATTTCTCGAGTTCGTCATTCCGTTCGCGAGATATGGGAGTTTGAAGTTAAGCAATGGTTGAAAAACCATCAAAATATTCACTGGTCTGATACTCGAAACCAATAACTGGAATGGCCTAGGAGAAAAGTACACAAACCATTGTATTCGGGCGTGTTTCTACTTTCAGATGCAACAGGAATTTCTCGAGTTCGTCAATCCGTTCGCGAGATATGGTAGTTTGAAGTTGAAGAATGGTTGAGAAACCATCAAAATTTTCGCAAGTCTGATACTCGAAACCAATAACTGCTATGGCCTAGGGCAAAAATGCACATACCGTTGTAACCGGGCGAGTTTCTGCTTTCAGATGCAATAGGAAATTCTCGAGTTCCTCAATCCGTTCGCGAGATATGGAAGTTTGAAGTTAAGGAATGATTGAGAAACCATCAAAATTTTCGCAAGCCTGATACTCGAAACCAATAACTGGAATGGCCTAGGGGAAAAGTACTCACACCATTGTAATCTGGCGGGTTTCTACTTTCAGATGCAATAGGAATTTCTCGAGTTCGTCATTCCGTTCGCGAGGTATGGGAGTTTGAAGTTAAGGAATGTTTGAGAAACCATCAAAATTTTCGCTGGTCTAATACTCGGAACCAATAACTGGAATGGCCTAGGGGAAAAGTACACACACCATTGTAATCGGGCGGGTTTCTACTTTCAGATACAACAGGAATTTCTCGAGTTCGTCCATCCGTTCGCCAGAAATGGTAGTTTGAAGTTAAGGAATGGTTGAGAAACCATCAAAATTTTCGCAAGTCTGATTCTCGAAACCAATAACTATTATACAATGGCCTAGGGGAAAAATACACATACCGTTGTAATCGGGCGAGTTTCTACTTTCAGATGCAACAGGAATTTCTCGAGTTCGTCAATCCGTTCGCGAGATATGGGAGTTTGAAGTTAAGGAATGGTTGAGAACCCTCAAAATTTTCGCAAGTCTGATACTCGAAACCAATAACTGCTATGGCCTACGGCAAAAATGCACATACCGTTGTAACCGGGCGAGTTTCTGCTTTCAGATGCAATAGGAAATTCTCGAGTTCGTCATTCCGTTCGCGAGATATGTAAGTATGAAGTTAAGGAATGGTTGAGAAACCATCAAAATTTTCGCAAGTCTAATAGTCGAAACCAATAACTACTATGGCCTACGGCAAAAATGCACATACCGTTGTAACCGGGCGAGTTTCTGCTTTCAGATGCAATAGGAAATTCTCGAGTTCGTCATTCCGTTCGCGAGATATGGTAGTTTGAAGTTGAAGAATGGTTGAGAAACCATCAAAATTTTCGCAAGTCTGATACTCGAAACCAATAACTGCTATGGCCTAGGGCAAAAATGCACATACCGTTGTAACCGGGCGAGTTTCTGCTTTCAGATGCAATAGGAAATTCTCGAGTTCCTCAATCCGTTCGCGAGATATGGAAGTTTGAAGTTAAGGAATGATTGAGAAACCATCAAAATTTTCGCAAGCCTGATACTCGAAACCAATAACTGGAATGGCCTAGGGGAAAAGTACTCACACCATTGTAATCTGGCGGGTTTCTACTTTCAGATGCAATAGGAATTTCTCGAGTTCGTCAATCCGTTCGCGAGAAATGGGAGTTTGAAGTTAAGGAATGGTTGAGAAACCATAAAAATTTTCGCAAGTCTGATACTCGAAAACAATGACAACAATGGCCTAGGGGAAATATACACATACCGTTGTAATCGGGCGAGTTTCTGCTTTCCGATGCAACAGGTATTTCTCGAGTTCGTCAATCCGTTCTCGAGATATGGGAGTTTGAATTTAAGGAATGGTTGAGGAACCATCAAAATTTTCGCTGGTCTGATACTCGAAACCAACAACTGGAATGGCCTAGGGGAAAAGTACACACACCATTGTAATCGGGCTAGTTTGTACTTTCAGAATCGACAGGAATTTCTCGAGTTCGTCAGCGCGTTCGCGAGATATGGGAGTTTGAAGTTAAGGAATGCTTGAGAAACCATCAAAATTTTCACACGTCTGATACTCGAAACCAATAACTACAAAGGCCTAGGGGAAAAATACACATACCTTTGTAATCGGGCGAGTTTCCACTTTCAGATGCAACAGGAATTTCTCGAGTTCGTCAATCCGTTTGCGAGATATGGGAGTTTGAAGTTAAGGAATGCTTGAGAAACCATCAAAATTTTCGCAAGTCTGATACACGAAACCAATGACTACAATGGCCTAGGGGAAAAATACACACACCATTGTAATCGGGCGAGTTTCGACTTTCAGGTGCAACAGGAATTTCTCGAGTTCGTCAATCCGTTTGCGAGATATGGGAGTCTGAAGTTAAGGAATGGTTGAGAAACCATCAAAATTTTCGCAAGTCTGATACTCGAAACCAATAACTATTATACAATGGCCTAGGGGAAAAATACACATACCGTTGTAATCGGGCGAGTTTCTACTTTCAGATGCAACAGGAATTTCTCGAGTTCGTCAATCCGTTCGCGAGATATGGGAGTTTGAAGTTAAGGAATGGTTGAGAAACAATCAAAATTTTCGCAAGCCTGATACTCGAAACCAATATCTGGAATGGCCTAGGGGAAAAGTACACACACCATTGTAATCTGGCGAGTTTCTACTTTCAGATGCAATAGGAATTTCTCGAGTTCGTCATTCCGTTCGCGAGATATGGGAGTTTGAAGTTAAGGAATGGTTGAGAAACCATCAAATATTCACTGGTCTGATACTCGAAACCAATAACTGGAATGGCCTAGGAGAAAAGTACACAAACCATTGTATTCGGGCGTGTTTCTACTTTCAGATGCAACAGGAATTTCTCGAGTTCGTCAATCCGTTCGCGAGATATGGTAGTTTGAAGTTGAAGAATGGTTGAGAAACCATCAAAATTTTCGCAAGTCTGATACTCGAAACCAATAACTGCTATGGCCTAGGGCAAAAATGCACATACCGTTGTAACCGGGCGAGTTTCTGCTTTCAGATGCAATAGGAAATTCTCGAGTTCGTCAATCCGTTCGCGAGATGTGGAAGTTTGAAGTTAAGGAATGATTGAGAAACCATCAAAATTTTCGCAAGCCTGATACTCGAAACCAATAACTGGAATGGCCTAGGGGAAAAGTACACACACCATTGTAATCTGGCGGGTTTCTACTTTCAGATGCAATAGGAATTTCTCGAGTTCGTCATTCCGTTCGCGAGATATGGGAGTTTGAAGTTAAGGAATGTTTGAGAAACCATCAAAATTTTCGCTGGTCTAATACTCGGAACCAATAACTGGAATGGCCTAGGGCAAAAATGCACATACCGTTGTAACCGGGCGAGTTTCTGCTTTCAGATGCAATAGGAAATTCTCGAGTTCGTCAATCCGTTCGCGAGATATGGAAGTTTGAAGTTAAGGAATGATTGAGAAACCATCAAAATTTTCGCAAGCCTGATACTCGAAACCAATAACTGGAATGGCCTAGGGGAAAAGTACACACACCATTGTAATCTGGCGGGTTTCTACTTTCAGATGCAATAGGAATTTCTCGAGTTCGTCATTCCGTTCGCGAGATATGGGAGTTTGAAGTTAAGGAATGTTTGAGAAACCATCAAAATTTTCGCTGGTCTAATACTCGGAACCAATAACTGGAATGGCCTAGGGGAAAAGTACACACACCATTGTAATCGGGCGAGTTTCTACTTTCAGATGCAACGGGAATTTCTCGAGTTCGTCAATCCGTTCGCGAGATATGGGAGTTTGAAGTTAAGGAATGGTTGAGAACCCTCAAAATTTTCGCAAGTCTGATACTCGAAACCAATAACTGCTATGGCCTACGGCAAAAATGCACATACCGTTGTAACCGGGCGAGTTTCTGCTTTCAGATGCAATAGGAAATTCTCGAGTTCGTCATTCCGTTCGCGAGATATGTAAGTATGAAGTTAAGGAATGGTTGAGAAACCATCAAAATTTTCGCAAGTCTAATAGTCGAAACCAATAACTACTATGGCCTACGGCAAAAATGCACATACCTTTGTAACCGGGCGAGTTTCTGCTTTCAGATGCAATAGGAAATTCTCGAGTTCGTCATTCCGTTCGCGAGATATGGTAGTTTGAAGTTGAAGAATGGTTGAGAAACCATCAAAATTTTCGCAAGTCTGATACTCGAAACCAATAACTACTATGGCCTAGGGCAAAAATGCACATGCCGTTGTAACCGGGCGAGTTTCTGCTTTCAGATTCAACCGGAATTTCTCGAGTTCGTCAATCCGTTCGCGAGATATGGGAGTTTGAAGTTAAGGAATGGTTGAGAAACCATCAAAATTTTCGCAATTCTGACGCTAGAAACGAATAACTGGAATGACCGAGGGGAAAAGTACACACACCATTGTGATCGGTCGAGTTTCTACTTTCAGATGCAACAGGAAATAATCGAGTTCGCCAATCCGTTCGCGAGATATGGGAGTTTGAAGTTAAGGAATGGTTGAGAAACCATCAAAATATTCGCAAGTCTGATACACGAAACCAATAACTACAAAGGCCTGGGGGAAAAATACACATTCCGTTGTAATCGGGCGAATTTCTACTTCCACATGCAACAGGAATTTCTCGAGTTCGTCAATCCGTTCGCGAGATATGGGAGTTTGAAATTAAGGAACGGTTGAGAAACCATCAAAATTTTCGCAAGTCTGATACTCGAAACCAATAACTACAAAGGCTTAGGGGAAAAATACACATACCGTTGTAATCGGGAGACTTTCTTCTTCCAGATTCAACCGGAATTTCACGTGTGCGTCAATCCGTTCGCGAGATATGGGAGTTTGAAGTTAAGGAATGGTTGAGAAACCATCAAAATTTTCGCAATTCGGATACTCGAAAACAATAACTACTATGGCCTAGGGCACAAATACACATACCGTTGTAATCGGGCGAGCTTCTACTTTCAGATGCAACAGGAATTTCTCGAGTTGGTCAATCCGTTCGCGAGACATGGGAGTTTCAACTTAAGGAATTGTTGAGAAACCATCAAAACTTTCGCAAGTCTGATTCTCGAAACCAATAACTACTATGGCCTAGGGCAAAAATACACATGCCGTTGTAATCGGACGAGTTTCTGCTTTCAGATGCAGCAGGAATTTCTCGAGTTCGTCAATCCGTTCGCGAGATATGGGAGTTTGAAATTAAGGAACGGTTGAGAAACCACCAAAATTTTCGCAAGGCTGATACTCGAAACCAATAACTGGAATGGCCTAGGGGAAAAGTACACACACCATTCTAATCGGGCGAGTTTCTACTTTCAGATACGACAGGAATTTCTCGAGTTCGTCAATGCGTTCGCGAGATATGGGAGTTTGAAGTTAAGGAATGCTTGAGAAACCATCAAAATTTTCACACGTCTGATACTCGAAACCAGTAACTACTATGACCTAGGGCAAAAATGCACATACCGTTGTAATCGGGCGAGTTTCTGCTTTCAGATGCAACAGGAAGTTCTCGAGTTCGTCATTCCGTTCGCGAGATATGGGAGTTTGAAGTTAAGGAATGCTTGAGAAACCATCAAAATTTTCGCAAGTCTGATACTCGAAACCAATAACTACAATGCCCTAGGTTAAAAATACACATACCGTTGTAATCGGGAGAGTTTCTACTTTCAGATGCAGCAGGAATTTCTCGAGTTCGTCAATCCGTTCGCGAGATATGGGAGTTTGAAGTTAAGGAATGGTTGTGAAAACATCAAAATTTTCGGAAGTCTGATACTCGAAACCAGTAACTGCTATGGCCGAGGGGAAAAATACACATACTGTTCTAATCGGGAGTGTTTCTACTTTCAGGTGCAACAGAAATTTTTCGGATTCGTCAATTCGTTCGTGAAATATCGGAGTTTGGAGTTAAGGAATGGTTGAGAAACCATAAAAATTTTCGTAAGTCTGATACTCGAAACCAATAACTACTGTGGCCTAGGGCAAAAATACAAATACCATTGTAATCGGGCGAGATCCTGCTTTCAGATGCAACAGGAATTTCTCGAGTTCGTCTATCCGTTCGCGAGATATGGGAGTTTGAATTTATTGAATGGTTGAGAAACAATCAAAATTGTCGCAATTGTGATGGTAGAAACGAATAACTGGAATGGCCTAGGGGAAAAGTACACACACCATTGTAATCGGGCTAGTTTCTACTTTCAGATGCAACAGGAATTTCTCGAGTTCCTCAATCCGTTCGCGAGATATGGGAGTTTGAAGATAAGGAATGGTTGAGAAACCATCAAAATGTTCGCAAGTCTGATACTGGAAACCAATAACTACTACGGCCTAGGGGAAAAACACACATATCTTTTAATCGGGCGAGTTTCTACTTTCAGATGCAACAGGAATTTCTCGAGTTCGTCATTCCGTTCGCGAGATATGGGAGTTTGAAATTAAGAAATGGTTGAGAAACCATCAAAATTTTCGCAAGTCTGATACTCGAAATCAATAACTACAATGGCCTAGGGGAAAAATACACATACCTTTGTAATCGGGCGAGTTTCCACTTTCAGATGCAACAGGAATTTCTCGAGTGCGTCAATCCGTTCGCGAGATATGGGAGTTTGAAGTTAAGGAATGGTTGAGTAACCATCACAATTTTCCCAAGTCTGATACCCGAAACCAAGAACTGGAATGGCCTAGGGGAAAAGTACACATACCATTGTAATCGGGCGAGTCTCTACTTTCAGACGCAACAGGAATTTCTCGAGTTCGTCATTCCGTTCGCGAGATATGGGAGTTTGAAGTTAAGGAATGGTTGAGAAACCATCAAAATTTTCGCACGTCTGATACTCGAAACCAGTAACTGCTATGGCCTAGGGGAAAAATACACATACTGTTCTAATCGGGAGTGTTTCTACTTTCAGGTGCAACAGAAATTTTTCGAGTTCGTCAATCCGTTCGCGAGATATGGGAGTTTGAAATTAAGGAACGGTTGAGAAACCATCAAAATTTTCCCAAGTCTGATACTAGAAACCAATAACTACAACGGCTTAGGGGAAAAATACACATACCGTTGTAATCGGGGGAGTTTCTTCTTCCAGATGCAACCGGAATTTCTCGAGTTCGTCAATCAGTTCGCGAGATATGGGAGTTTGAAGTTAAGGAATGGTTGGGAAACCATCACAATTTTCGCAAGTCTGATACTCGAAACCAATAACTACTATGGCCTAGGGGAAAAATACACATACCTTTGTAATCGGGCGAGTTTCTACTTTCAGATGCAACAGGAATTTCTCGAGTTCGTCAATCCGTTCGCGACATATGGGAGTTTGAAGTTAAGGAATGGTTGAGAAACCATCAAAATTTTCGCAAGTCTGATTCTCGAAACCAATAACTACTGTGGCCTGGGGCAAAAATACACACACCATTGTAATCTGGCGGGTTTCTACTTTCAGATGCAATAGGAATTTCTCGAGTTCGTCATTCCGTTCGCGAGATATGGGAGTTTGAAGTTAAGGAATGTTTGAGAAACCATCAAAATTTTCGCTGGTCTAATACTCGGAACCAATAACTGGAATGGCCTAGGGGAAAAGTACACACACCATTGTAATCGGGCGAGTTTCTACTTTCAGATGCAACGGGAATTTCTCGAGTTCGTCAATCCGTTCGCGAGATATGGGAGTTTGAAGTTAAGGAATGGTTGAGAACCCTCAAAATTTTCGCAAGTCTGATACTCGAAACCAATAACTGCTATGGCCTACGGCAAAAATGCACATACCGTTGTAACCGGGCGAGTTTCTGCTTTCAGATGCAATAGGAAATTCTCGAGTTCGTCATTCCGTTCGCGAGATATGTAAGTATGAAGTTAAGGAATGCTTGAGAAACCATCAAAATTTTCGCAAGTCTGATTCTCGAAACCAATAACTACTATGGCCTACGGCAAAAATGCACATACCTTTGTAACCGGGCGAGTTTCTGCTTTCAGATGCAATAGGAAATTCTCGAGTTCGTCATTCCGTTCGCGAGATATGGTAGTTTGAAGTTGAAGAATGGTTGAGAAACCATCAAAATTTTCGCAAGTCTGATACTCGAAACCAATAACTACTATGGCCTAGGGCAAAAATGCACATGCCGTTGTAACCGGGCGAGTTTCTGCTTTCAGATTCAACCGGAATTTCTCGAGTTCGTCAATCCGTTCGCGAGATATGGCAGTTTGAAGTTAAGGAATGGTTGAGAAACCATCAAAATTTTCGCAATTCTGACGCTAGAAACGAATAACTGGAATGACCGAGGGGAAAAGTACACACACCATTGTGATCGGTCGAGTTTCTACTTTCAGATGCAACAGGAAATAATCGAGTTCGCCAATCCGTTCGCGAGATATGGGAGTTTGAAGTTAAGGAATGGTTGAGAAACCATCAAAATATTCGCAAGTCTGATACACGAAACCAATAACTACAAAGGCCTGGGGGAAAAATACACATTCCGTTGTAATCGGGCGAATTTCTACTTCCACATGCAACAGGAATTTCTCGAGTTCGTCAATCCGTTCGCGAGATATGGGAGTTTGAAATTAAGGAACGGTTGAGAAACCATCAAAATTTTCGCAAGTCTGATACTCGAAACCAATAACTACAAAGGCTTAGGGGAAAAATACACATACCGTTGTAATCGGGAGACTTTCTTCTTCCAGATTCAACCGGAATTTCACGTGTGCGTCAATCCGTTCGCGAGATATGGGAGTTTGAAGTTAAGGAATGGTTGAGAAACCATCAAAATTTTCGCAATTCGGATACTCGAAAACAATAACTACTATGGCCTAGGGCACAAATACACATACCGTTGTAATCGGGCGAGCTTCTACTTTCAGATGCAACAGGAATTTCTCGAGTTGGTCAATCCGTTCGCGAGACATGGGAGTTTCAACTTAAGGAATTGTTGAGAAACCATCAAAACTTTCGCAAGTCTGATTCTCGAAACCAATAACTACTATGGCCTAGGGCAAAAATACACATGCCGTTGTAATCGGACGAGTTTCTGCTTTCAGATGCAGCAGGAATTTCTCGAGTTCGTCAATCCGTTCGCGAGATATGGGAGTTTGAAATTAAGGAACGGTTGAGAAACCACCAAAATTTTCGCAAGGCTGATACTCGAAACCAATAACTGGAATGGCCTAGGGGAAAGGTACACACACCATTCTAATCGGGCGAGTTTCTACTTTCAGATACGACAGGAATTTCTCGAGTTCGTCAATGCGTTCGCGAGATATGGGAGTTTGAAGTTAAGGAATGCTTGAGAAACCATCAAAATTTTCACACGTCTGATACTCGAAACCAGTAACTACTATGACCTAGGGCAAAAATGCACATACCGTTGTAATCGGGCGAGTTTCTGCTTTCAGATGCAACAGGAAGTTCTCGAGTTCGTCATTCCGTTCGCGAGATATGGGAGTTTGAAGTTAAGGAATGCTTGAGAAACCATCAAAATTTTCGCAAGTCTGATACTCGAAACCAATAACTACAATGCCCTAGGTTAAAAATACACATACCGTTGTAATCGGGAGAGTTTCTACTTTCAGATGCAGCAGGAATTTCTCGAGTTCGTCAATCCGTTCGCGAGATATGGGAGTTTGAAGTTAAGGAATGGTTGTGAAAACATCAAAATTTTCGGAAGTCTGATACTCGAAACCAGTAACTGCTATGGCCGAGGGGAAAAATACACATACTGTTCTAATCGGGAGTGTTTCTACTTTCAGGTGCAACAGAAATTTTTCGGATTCGTCAATTCGTTCGTGAAATATCGGAGTTTGGAGTTAAGGAATGGTTGAGAAACCATAAAAATTTTCGTAAGTCTGATACTCGAAACCAATAACTACTGTGGCCTAGGGCAAAAATACAAATACCATTGTAATCGGGCGAGATCCTGCTTTCAGATGCAACAGGAATTTCTCGAGTTCGTCTATCCGTTCGCGAGATATGGGAGTTTGAATTTATTGAATGGTTGAGAAACAATCAAAATTGTCGCAATTGTGATGGTAGAAACGAATAACTGGAATGGCCTAGGGGAAAAGTACACACACCATTGTAATCGGGCTAGTTTCTACTTTCAGATGCAACAGGAATTTCTCGAGTTCCTCAATCCGTTCGCGAGATATGGGAGTTTGAAGATAAGGAATGGTTGAGAAACCATCAAAATGTTCGCAAGTCTGATACTCGAAACCAATAACTACTACGGCCTAGGGGAAAAACACACATATCTTTTAATCGGGCGAGTTTCTACTTTCAGATGCAACAGGAATTTCTCGAGTTCGTCATTCCGTTCGCGAGATATGGGAGTTTGAAATTAAGAAATGGTTGAGAAACCATCAAAATATTCGCAAGTCTGATACTCGAAATCAATAACTACAATGGCCTAGGGGAAAAATACACATACCTTTGTAATCGGGCGAGTTTCCACTTTCAGATGCAACAGGAATTTCTCGAGTGCGTCAATCCGTTCGCGAGATATGGGAGTTTGAAGTTAAGGAATGGTTGAGTAACCATCACAATTTTCCCAAGTCTGATACCCGAAACCAAGAACTGGAATGGCCTAGGGGAAAAGTACACATACCATTGTAATCGGGCGAGTCTCTACTTTCAGACGCAACAGGAATTTCTCGAGTTCGTCATTCCGTTCGCGAGATATGGGAGTTTGAAGTTAAGGAATGGTTGAGAAACCATCAAAATTTTCGCACGTCTGATACTCGAAACCAGTAACTGCTATGGCCTAGGGGAAAAATACACATACTGTTCTAATCGGGAGTGTTTCTACTTTCAGGTGCAACAGAAATTTTTCGAGTTCGTCAATCCGTTCGCGAGATATGGGAGTTTGAAATTAAGGAACGGTTGAGAAACCATCAAAATTTTCCCAAGTCTGATACTAGAAACCAATAACTACAACGGCTTAGGGGAAAAATACACATACCGTTGTAATCGGGGGAGTTTCTTCTTCCAGATGCAACCGGAATTTCTCGAGTTCGTCAATCAGTTCGCGAGATATGGGAGTTTGAAGTTAAGGAATGGTTGGGAAACCATCACAATTTTCGCAAGTCTGATACTCGAAACCAATAACTACTATGGCCTAGGGGAAAAATACACATACCTTTGTAATCGGGCGAGTTTCTACTTTCAGATGCAACAGGAATTTCTCGAGTTCGTCAATCCGTTCGCGACATATGGGAGTTTGAAGTTAAGGAATGGTTGAGAAACCATCAAAATTTTCGCAAGTCTGATTCTCGAAACCAATAACTACTGTGGCCTGGGGCAAAAATACACATACCGTTGTAATCGGACGAGTTTCTGCTTTCAGATGCAACAGGAAATTCTCGAGTTCGTCAATCCGTTCGCGAGATATGGGAGTTTGAAAGTAACGAATGGTTGAGAAACCATCACAATTTTCGCAAGTCTGATACTCGAAACCAATAACTACTATGGCCTGGGGGAAAAATACACATACCTTTGTAATCGGCCGAGTTTCTACTTTCAGATGCAACAGAAATTTCTCGAGTTCGTCAAGCCGTTCGCGACATATGGGAGTTTGAAATTAAGGAATGGTTGAGAAACCATCAAAATTTTCGCAATTCTGATGCTAGAAACGAGTAACTGGAATGACCTAGGGGAAAAGTGCACACACCATTCTAATCGGTCGAGTTTCTACTTTCACATGCAACAGGAAATAATCGAGTTCGTCAATCCGTTCGCGAGATATGGGAGTTTGAAGTTAAGGAATGCTTGAGAAACCATCAAAATTTTCGCAAGTCTGATTCTCGAAACCAATAACTACTATGGCCTAGGGCAAAAATACACATGCCGTTGTATTCGGACGAGTTTCTGGTTTCAGATGCAACAGGAATTTCTCGAGTTCGTCAATCCGTTCGCGAGATATGGGAGTTTGAAGTTAAGGAATGGTTGAGTAACCATCACAATTTTCGCAAGTCTGATACCCGAAACCAAGAACTGGAATGGCCTAGGGGAAAAGTACACACACCATTGTAATCGGGCGAGTTTCTACTTTCAGAAGCAACAGGAATTTCTCGAGTTCGTCATTCCGTTCGCGAGATATGGGAGTTTGAAGTTAAGGAATGGCTGAGAAACCATCAAAATTTTCGCAAGTCTGATACTCGAAACCAATAACTACTATGGCCTAGGGCAAAAATACACATACCGTTGTAATCAGACGAGTTTCTGGTTTCAGATGCAACAGGAATTTCTCGAGTTCGTTAATCCGTTCGCGAGATATGGGAGTTTGAAGTTAAGGAATGGTTGAGAAACCATCAAAATTTTCGCAAGTGTGATACTCGAAACCAATAACTGGAATGGCATAGGGGAAAAGCACACACCATCGTAATGGGGCGAGTTTCTACTTCCAGAAGCAACAGGAAATAATCGAGTTCGTCAATCCGTTTGCGAGATATGGGAGTTTGAAGTTATGGAATGGTTGTGAGACCATCACAATTTTCGGAAGTCTGATACTCGAAACCAATAACTACAAAGCCCTAGGGGAAAAATACACACACCTTTGTAATCGGGCGAGTTTATACTTTCAAATGCAACAGGAATTTTTCGAGCTTGTCAATCCGTTCGCGCGATATGGGAGTTTGAAGTTAAGGTTTGCTTGAGAAACCATCAAAATTATCGCAAAACTGATACTCGAAACCAATAACTGGAGTGGCCTAGGGGAAAAGTGCACACACCATTGTAATGGGGCGAGTTTCTACTTTCAGATGCAACAGGAATTTCTCGAGTTCGTCAATCCGTTCGCGAGATATGGGAGTTTGAAGTTAAGGAATGGTTGAGAAACCATCAAAATTTTGGCAAGTGTGATACTCGAAACCAATAACTGGAATGGCCTAGGGGAAAAGTACACAAACCATTGTAATGGGGCGAGTTTCTACTTTCAGGTGCAACAGGAATTCCTCGAGGTCGTCAATCCGTTCGCGAGATATGGGAGTTTGAAGTTAAGGAATGCTTGAGAAACCATCAAAATTTTCGCAAGTCTGATTCTCGAAACCAATAACTACTATGGCCTAGGGCAAAAATACACATGCCGTTGTAATCGGACGAGTTTCTGGTTTCAGATGCAACAGGAATTTCTCGAGTTCGTCAATCCGTTCGCGAGATATGGGAGTTTGAAACTAACGAATGGTTGAGAAACCATCACAATTTTCGCAAGTCTGATACTCGAAACCAAGAACTGGAATGGCCTAGGGGAAAAGTACACACACCATTGTAATCGGGCGAGTTTCTACTTTCAGAAGCAACAGGAATTTCTCGAGTTCGTCATTCCGTTCGCGAGATATGGGAGTTTGAAATTAAGGAATGGTTGAGAAACCATCAAAATTTTCGCAAGTCTGATACTCGAAACCAATAACTACTATGGCCTAGGGCAAAAATACACATACCGTTGTAATCAGACGAGTTTCTGTTTTCAGATGCAACAGGAATTTCTCGAGTTCGTTAATCCGTTCGGGAGATATGGGAGTTTGAAGTTAAGGAATGGTTGAGAATCCATCAAAATTTTCGCAAGTGTGATACTCGAAACCAATAACTGGAATGGCATAGGGGAAAAGCACACACCATCGTAATGGGGCGAGTTTCTACTTCCAGAAGCAACAGGAAATAATCGAGTTCGTCAATCCGTTTGCGAGATATGGGAGTTTGAAGTTATGGAATGGTTGTGAGACCATCACAATTTTTCGGAAGTCTGATACTCGAAACCAATAACTACAAAGCCCTAGGGGAAAAATACACACACCTTTGTAATCGGGCGAGTTTATACTTTCAGATGCAACAGGAATTTCTCGAGCTTGTCAATCCGTTCGCGAGATATGGGAGTTTGAAGTTAAGGAATGCTTGAGAAACCATCAAAATTTTCGCAAAACTGATACTCGAAACCAATAACTGGAATGGCCTAGGGGAAAAGTGCACACACCATTGTAATGGGGCGAGTTTCTACTTTCAGATGCAACAGGAATTTCACGAGTTCGTCAATCCGTTCGCGAGATATGGGAGTTTGAAGTTAAGGAATGGTTGAGAAACCATCAAAATTTTGGCAAGTGTGATACTCGAAACCAATAACTGGAATGGCCTAGGGGAAAAGTACACAAACCATTGTAATGGGGCGAGTTTCTACTTTCAGGTGCAACAGGAATTCCTCGAGGTCGTCAATCCGTTCGCGAGATATGGGAGTTTGAAGTTAAGGAATGGTTGTGAGACCATCAAAATTTTCGCAAAACTGATACTCGAAACCAAAAACTGGAATGGCCTAGGGGAAAAGTACACATACCGTTGTAATCGGGCGAGCTTCTACTTTCAGATGCAACAGGAATTTCTCGAGTTGGTCAATCCGTTCGCGAGACATGGGAGTTTCAACTTAAGGAATTGTTGAGAAACCATCAAAATTTTCGCAAGTCTGATACGCGAAACCAGTAATTACAAGGGCCTAGGGGAAAAATTCACATACCCTTGTAATCGGGCGTGTTTCTACTTTCAGATGCAACAGGAATTTCTTGAGATCGTCAATCCGTTCGCGAGATATGGGAGTTTGAAGGTAAGGAATGGTTGAGAAACCATCAAAATTTTCGCAAGTCTGTTACTCGAAACCAATAACAGGAATGGCCTAGGGGAAAAGTACACACACCATTGTAATCGGACGACTTTCTACTTTCAGATGCAACAGGAAATAATCGAGTTCGTCATTCCGTTCGCGAGATATGGGTGTATGAAGGTAAGGGGTGGTTGAGAAACCATCAAAATATTCGCTGGTCTGATACTCGAAACCAATAACTGAAATGGCCTAGGGCAAAAATACACATACCTTTGTAATCAGGCGAGTTTCTACTTTCAGATGCAACAGGAATTTCTCGAGTTCGTCAATCCGTTCGCGAGATGTGGGAGTTTGAAGTTAAAGAATGGTTGAGAAACCATCAAAATTTTCGCAAGTCTGATACTCGAAACCAATAACTACAATGGCCTAGGGGAAAAATACACATAGCGTTGTAATCGGGAGAGATTCTATTTTCAGATGCAACAGAAATTTTTCGGATTCGTCAATCCGTTCGCGAGATATGGGAGTTTGAAGTTAAGGAATGGTTGAGAAACCATAAAAATTTTCCCAAGTCTGATACTCGAAACCAATAACTGGAATGGCCCAGGCGAAAAGTACACATACCGTTGTAATCGGACGAGTTTCTGGTTTCAGATGCAACAGGAATTTCTCGAGTTCGTCAATCGGTTCGCGAGATATGGGAGTTTGAAGTTAAGGAATGCTGGAGAAAACATCAAAATTTTCGCAAGTCTTATACGCGAAACCAGTAATTACAAGGGCCTAGGGGAAAAATACACATACCCTTGTAATCGGGCGTGTTTCTACTTTCAGATGCAACAGGAATTTCTTGAGATCGTCAATCCGTTCGCGTGATATGGGAGTGTGAAGTTAATGAACGGTTGAGAGACCATCAAAATTTTCGCAAGTCTGATACTCGAAACCAATAACTACAATGGCCTAGGGCAAAAACACACGTACCGTTGTAATCGGGCGTGTTTCTGGTTTCAGATGCAACAGGAATTTCTCGAGTTCGTCAATCCGTTCGCGAGATATGGGAGTTTGAAATTAAGGAACGGTTGAGAAACCATCAAAATTTTCGCAAGTCTGATACTCGAAACCAATAACTACAAAGGCTTAGGGGAAAAATACGCATACCGTTGCAATCGGGCGAGCTACTCCTTTCAGATGCAATAGGAATTTCTCGAGTTCGTCAATCCTTTCGCGAGATATGGGAGTTTGACGTTAAGGAATGGTTGAGAAACCATCAAAATTTTCGCAAGTCTGTTACTCGAAACCAATAACTGGAATGGCCTAGGGGAAAAGTACACACACCGTTGTAATGGGGCGAGTTCCTACTTTCAGATGCAACAGGAATTTCTCGAGTTCGTCATTCCGTTCGCGAGTAGTGGGTGTTTGTGGGTAAGGAATGGTTGAGAATCCATCAAAATTTTCGCTGGTCTGATACTCGAAACCAATAACTGGAATGGCCTAGGGCAAATATACACATACCTTTGTAATCGGGCTAGTTTCTACTTTCAGATGCAACAGGAATTTCTCGAGTTCGTCAATCCGTTCGAGAGATATGGGAGTTTGAAGTTAAGGAATGGTGGAGAAACCATCAAAATTTTTACGCAAGTTTGATACTCGAAACCAATAACTACTATGGCCCAGGGCAAAAATACCCATACCGTTGTATTCGGGCGAGTTTCTGCTTTCAGATGCAATAGGAAATTCTCGAGTTCGTTAATCCGTTCGCGAGATATGGGAGTTTGAAGTTAAGGAATGGTTGAGAAACCATCAAAATTTTCGCAAGTCTTTTACTCGAAACCAATAACTGGAATGGCCTAGGGGAAAAGTACACACACCGTTGTAATCGGGCGAGCTTCTACTTTCAGATGCAACAGGAATTTCTCGAGTTGGTCAATCCGTTCGCGAGACATGGGAGTTTCAACTTAAGGAATGGTTGAGATACCAACAAAATTTTCGCAACTCTGATACTCGAAACCAATAACTACTACGGCCTAGGGCAAAAATACACATACCATTGTATCGGACGAGTTCCTGTTTCAGATGCAACAGGAATTTCTCGAGTTCGTCATTCCGTTGCGAGATATGGGAGTTTGAAGTTAAGGAATGGTTGAGAAACCATCACAAATTTCGCAAATCTGATACTCGAAACCAATAACTACAATGGCCTAGGGGAAAAATACACATACCTTTCTAATCGGGCGAGTTTCTACTTTCAGATGCAACAGGAATTTCTCGAGTTCCTCAATCCGTTCGCGAGATATGGGAGTTTGAAGTTAAGGACTGGTTGAGAAACCATCCAAATTTTCGCAATTCTGATGCTAGAAACGAATAACTGGAATGACCTAGGGGAAAAGTACACACGCCATTGTAATCGGTCGAGTTTCTACTTTCAGATGCAACAGGAAATAATCGAGGTCGTCAATCCGTTCGCGAGATATGGGAGTTTGAAGTTAAGGAATGCTTGAGAAACCATCAAAATTTTCGCAAGTCTGATACTCGAAACCAATAACTACTATGGCCTAGGGCAAAAATACACATACCGTTGTAATGGGGCGAGTTTCTACTTTCAGATGCAACAGGAATTTCTCGAGGTCGTAAATCCGTTCGCGAGATATGGGAGTTTGAAGTTAAGGAATGCTTGAGAAACCATCAAAATTTTCGCAAGTCTGATACGCGAAACCAATAACTGGAATGGCCTAGGGCAAAAATACACATACCTTTGTAATCGGGCGAGTTTCTACTTTCAGATTCAACAGGAATAACTCGAGTTCGTTAATCCGTTCGCGAGATATGGGAGTTTGAATTTAAGGAATGGTTGAGAAACCATCAAATTTTTCGCAAGTCTGTTACTCGAAACCAATAACTGGAATGGCCTGGGGGAAAAATACACATACCGTTGTAATCGGGCGAATTTCTACTTCCACATGCAACAGGAATTTCTCGAGTTCGTCAATCTGTTCGCGAGATATGGGAGTTTGAAATTAAGGAACGGTTGAGAAACCATCAAAATTTTCACAAGTCTGATACTCGAAACCAATAACTGGAATGGCCTAGGGGAAAAATACACACACCGTTGTAATGGGGCGATTTTCTACTTTCAGATGCAACCGGAGTTTCTCGAGTTCGTCAACCGTTCGCGAGATATGGGAGTGTGAAGTTAATGAACGGTTGAGAGACCATCAAAATTTTCGCAAGTCTGATACTCGAAACCAATAACTACAATGGCCTAGGGCAAAAACACACGTACCGTTGTAATCGGGCGAGTTTCTGATTTCAGATGCAACAGGAATTTCTCGAGTTCGTCAATCGGTTCGCGAGATATGGGAGTTTGAAGTTAAGGAATGCTGGAGAAAACATCAAAATTTTCGCAAGTCTTATACGCGAAACCAGTAATTACAAGGGCCTAGGGGAAAAATACACATACCCTTGTAATCGGGCGTGTTTCTACTTTCAGATGCAACAGGAATTTCTTGAGATCGTCAATCCGTTCGCGTGATATGGGAGTGTGAAGTTAATGAACGGTTGAGAGACCATCAAAATTTTCGCAAGTCTGATACTCGAAACCAATAACTACAATGGCCTAGGGCAAAAACACACGTACCGTTGTAATCGGGCGAGTTTCTGCTTTCAGATGCAACAGGAATTTCTCGAGTTCGTCAATCCGTTCGCGAGATATGGGAGTTTGAAGTTAAGGAATGAATGAGAAACCATAAAAATTTTCGCTAGTCTGACACTCGAAACCAATAACTACAATGGCCTAGGGGAAAAATACACATAGCGTTGTAATCGGGATAGATTCTATTTTCAGATGCAACAGAAATTTTTCGGATTCGTCAATCCGTTCGCGAGATATGGGAGTTTGAAGTTAAGGAATGGTTGAGAAACCATCAAAATTTTCGCAAGTCTGATACTCGAAACCAATAACTACTATGGCATAGGGCAAAAATACACATACCGTTGTAATCGGGCGAGTTTCTGCTTTCCGATGCAATAGGAAATTCTCGAGTTCTTCAATCCGTTCGCGAGATATGGGAGTTTGAAGTTAAGGAATGGTTGAGAAAAAATCAAAGTTTTCGCAAGTCTGATACTCGAAACCAATAACTACAATGGCCTAGGGGAAAAATACACATAGCGTTGTAATCGGGAGAGATTCTATTTTCAGATGCAACAGAAATTTTTCGGATTCGTCAATCCGTTCGCGAGATATGGGAGTTTGAAGTTAAGGAATGGTTGAGAAACCATAAAAATTTTCCCAAGTCTAATACGCGAAACCAGTAATTACAAGGGCCTAGGGGAAAAATACACATACCCTTGTAATCGGGCGTGTTTCTGGTTTCAGATGCAACAGGAATTTCTCGAGTTCGTCAATCCGTTCGCGAGATATGGGAGTTTGAAATTAAGGAACGGTTGAGAAACCATCAAAATTTTCGCAAGTCTGATACTCGAAACCAATAACTACAAAGGCTTAGGGGAAAAATACGCATACCGTTGCAATCGGGCGAGCTACTCCTTTCAGATGCAATAGGAATTTCTCGAGTTCGTCAATCCTTTCGCGAGATATGGGAGTTTGACGTTAAGGAATGGTTGAGAAACCATCAAAATTTTCGCAAGTCTGTTACTCGAAACCAATAACTGGAATGGCCTAGGGGAAAAGTACACACACCGTTGTAATGGGGCGAGTTCCTACTTTCAGATGCAACAGGAATTTCTCGAGTTCGTCATTCCGTTCGCGAGTAGTGGGTGTTTGTGGGTAAGGAATGGTTGAGAATCCATCAAAATTTTCGCTGGTCTGATACTCGAAACCAATAACTGGAATGGCCTAGGGCAAATATACACATACCTTTGTAATCGGGCTAGTTTCTACTTTCAGATGCAACAGGAATTTCTCGAGTTCGTCAATCCGTTCGAGAGATATGGGAGTTTGAAGTTAAGGAATGGTGGAGAAACCATCAAAATTTTTACGCAAGTTTGATACTCGAAACCAATAACTACTATGGCCCAGGGCAAAAATACACATACCGTTGTATTCGGGCGAGTTTCTGCTTTCAGATGCAATAGGAAATTCTCGAGTTCGTTAATCCGTTCGCGAGATATGGGAGTTTGAAGTTAAGGAATGGTTGAGAAACCATCAAAATTTTCGCAAGTCTTTTACTCGAAACCAATAACTGGAATGGCCTAGGGGAAAAGTACACACACCGTTGTAATCGGGCGAGCTTCTACTTTCAGATGCAACAGGAATTTCTCGAGTTGGTCAATCCGTTCGCGAGACATGGGAGTTTCAACTTAAGGAATGGTTGAGATACCAACAAAATTTTCGCAACTCTGATACTCGAAACCAATAACTACTACGGCCTAGGGCAAAAATACACATTCCATTGTATCGGACGAGTTCCTGTTTCAGATGCAACAGGAATTTCTCGAGTTCGTCATTCCGTTGCGAGATATGGGAGTTTGAAGTTAAGGAATGGTTGAGAAACCATCACAAATTTCGCAAATCTGATACTCGAAACCAATAACTACAATGGCCTAGGGGAAAAATACACATACCTTTCTAATCGGGCGAGTTTCTACTTTCAGATGCAACAGGAATTTCTCGAGTTCCTCAATCCGTTCGCGAGATATGGGAGTTTGAAGTTAAGGACTGGTTGAGAAACCATCCAAATTTTCGCAAATCTGATGCTAGAAACGAATAACTGGAATGACCTAGGGGAAAAGTACACACGCCATTGTAATCGGTCGAGTTTCTACTTTCAGATGCAACAGGAAATAATCGAGGTCGTCAATCCGTTCGCGAGATATGGGAGTTTGAAGTTAAGGAATGCTTGAGAAACCATCAAAATTTTCGCAAGTCTGATACTCGAAACCAATAACTACTATGGCCTAGGGCAAAAATACACATACCGTTGTAATGGGGCGAGTTTCTACTTTCAGATGCAACAGGAATTTCTCGAGGTCGTCAATCCGTTCGCGAGATATGGGAGTTTGAAGTTAAGGAATGCTTGAGAAACCATCAAAATTTTCGCAAGTCTGATACGCGAAACCAATAACTGGAATGGCCTAGGGCAAAAATACACATACCTTTGTAATCGGGCGAGTTTCTACTTTCAGATTCAACAGGAATAACTCGAGTTCGTTAATCCGTTCGCGAGATATGGGAGTTTGAATTTAAGGAATGGTTGAGAAACCATCAAATTTTTCGCAAGTCTGTTACTCGAAACCAATAACTGGAATGGCCTGGGGGAAAAATACACATACCGTTGTAATCGGGCGAATTTCTACTTCCACATGCAACAGGAATTTCTCGAGTTCGTCAATCTGTTCGCGAGATATGGGAGTTTGAAATTAAGGAACGGTTGAGAAACCATCAAAATTTTCACAAGTCTGATACTCGAAACCAATAACTGGAATGGCCTAGGGGAAAAATACACACACCGTTGTAATGGGGCGATTTTCTACTTTCAGATGCAACCGGAGTTTCTCGAGTTCGTCAACCGTTCGCGAGATATGGGAGTTTGAAGTTAAGGAATGGTTGAGAAAACATCAAAATTTTCGCAAGTCTGATACTCGAAACCAATAACTACAGAGGCCTAGGGAAAAATACACACACCATTGTAATCGGGCGAGCCTCTACTTTCAGATGCAACAGGAATTTCTCGAGTTCGTCAACCGTTCGCGAGATATGGGAGTTTGAAGTTAAGGAATGGTTGAGAAATCAACAAAATTTTCGCAAGTCTGATACTCGAAACCAATAACTACTATGGCCTAGGGCAAAAACACACATACCGTTGTAATCGGAAGAGTTTCTACTTTCAGATGGAACAGAAATTTTTCGGTTTCGGCAATCCATTCGCGAAATATGGGAGTTTGGAGTTAAGGAATGGTTGAGAAACCATAAAAATTTTCGCAAGTCTGATACTCGAAACCAATAACTGGAATGGCCTAGGGGAAAAATACATATACCGTTGTAATCGAGCGAGTTTCTACTTCCAGATGCAACCGGAAGTTCTCGAGTTCGTCAATCAGTTCGCGAGATATGGGAGTTTGAAGTTAAGGAATGGTTGAGAAACCATCAAAATTTTCGCAAGTCTGATTCTCGAAACCAATAACTACTATGGCCTAGGGGAAAAATACACATACCTTTGTAATCGGGCGAGTTTCTACTTTCAGATGCAACAGGAATTTCTCGAGTTCGTCAATCCGTTCGCGACATATGGGAGTTTGAAGTTAAGGAATGGTTGAGAAACCATCAAAATTTTCGCAAGTCTGATTCTCGAAACCAATAACTACTGTGGCCTGGGGCAAAAATACACATACCGTTGTAATCGGACGAGTTTCTGCTTTCAGATGCAACAGGAAATTCTCGAGTTCGTCAATCCGTTCGCGAGATATGGGAGTTTGAAAGTAACGAATGGTTGAGAAACCATCACAATTTTCGCAAATCTGATACTCGAAATCAATAACTGGAATGGCCTAGGGGAAAAGTACACACACCATTGTAATCGGGCGAGTTTCTATTTTCAGATGCAACAGGAATTTCTCGAGTTCGTCAATCCGTTCGCGAGATATGGGAGTTTGAAGTTAAGGAATGCTTGAGAAACCATCAAAATTTTCGCAAGTCTGATTCTCGAAACCAATAACTACTATGGCCTAGGGCAAAAATACACATGCCGTTGTAATCGGACGAGTTTCTGGTTTCAGATGCAACAGGAATTTCTCGAGTTCGTCAATTCGTTCGCGAGATATGGGAGTTTGAAGTTAAGGAATGGTTGAGTAACCATCACAATTTTCGCAAGTCTGATACCCGAAACCAAGAACTGGAATGGCCTAGGGGAAAAGTACACACACCATTGTAATCGGGCGAGTTTCTACTTTGAGAAGCAACAGGAATTTCTCGAGTTCGTCATTCCGTTCGCGAGATATGGGAGTTTGAAGTTAAGGAATGGCTGAGAAACCATCAAAATTTTCGCAAGTCTGATACTCGAAACCAATAACTACTATGGCCTAGGGCAAAAATACACATACCGTTGTAATCAGACGAGTTTCTGGTTTCAGATGCAACAGGAATTTCTCGAGTTCGTTAATCCGTTCGCGAGATATGGGAGTTTGAAGTTAAGGAATGGTTGAGAAACCATCAAAATTTTCGCAAGTGTGATACTCGAAACCAATAACTGGAATGGCATAGGGGAAAAGCACACACCATCGTAATGGGGCGAGTTTCTACTTCCAGAAGCAACAGGAAATAATCGAGTTCGTCAATCCGTTTGCGAGATATGGGAGTTTGAAGTTATGGAATGGTTGTGAGACCATCACAATTTTTCGGAAGTCTGATACTCGAAACCAATAACTACAAAGCCCTAGGGGAAAAATACACACACCTTTGTAATCGGGCGAGTTTATACTTTCAAATGCAACAGGAATTTCTCGAGCTTGTCAATCCGTTCGCGCGATATGGGAGTTTGAAGTTAAGGATTGCTTGAGAAACCATCAAAATTATCGCAAAACTGATACTCGAAACCAATAACTGGAGTGGCCTAGCGGAAATGTGCACACACCATTGTAATGGGGCGAGTTTCTACTTTCAGATGCAACAGGAATTTCTCGAGTTCGTCAATCCGTTCGCGAGATATGGGAGTTTGAAGTTAAGGAATGGTTGAGAAACCATCAAAATTTTGGCAAGTTTGATACTCGAAACCAATAACTGGAATGGCCTAGGGGAAAAGTACACAACCCATTGTAATGGGGCGAGTTTCTACTTTCAGGTGCAACAGGAATTCCTCGAGGTCGTCAATCCGTTCGCGAGATATGGGAGTTTGAAGTTAAGGAATGCTTGAGAAACCATCAAAATTTTCGCAAGTCTGATTCTCGAAACCAATAACTACTATGGCCTAGGGCAAAAATACACATGCCGTTGTAATCGGACGAGTTTCTGGTTTCAGATGCAACAGGAATTTCTCGAGTTCGTCAATCCGTTCGCGAGATATGGGAGTTTGAAATTAACGAATGGTTGAGAAACCATCACAATTTTCGCAAGTCTGATACTCGAAACCAAGAACTGGAATGGCCTAGGGGAAAAGTACACACACCATTGTAATCGGGCGAGTTTCTACTTTCAGAAGCAACAGGAATTTCTCGAGTTCGTCATTCCGTTCGCGAGATATGGGAGTTTGAAATTAAGGAATGGTTGAGAAACCATCAAAATTTTCGCAAGTCTGATACTCGAAACCAATAACTACTATGGCCTAGGGCAAAAATACACATACCGTTGTAATCAGACGAGTTTCTGTTTTCAGATGCAACAGGAATTTCTCGAGTTCGTTAATCCGTTCGCGAGATATGGGAGTTTGAAGTTAAGGAATGGTTGAGAATCCATCAAAATTTTCGCAAGTGTGATACTCGAAACCAATAACTGGAATGGCATAGGGGAAAAGCACACACCATCGTAATGGGGCGAGTTTCTACTTCCAGAAGCAACAGGAAATAATCGAGTTCGTCAATCCGTTTGCGAGATATGGGAGTTTGAAGTTATGGAATGGTTGTGAGACCATCACAATTTTTCGGAAGTCTGATACTCGAAACCAATAACTACAAAGCCCTAGGGGAAAAATACACACACCCTTGTAATCGGGCGAGTTTATACTTTCAGATGCAACAGGAATTTCTCGAGCTTGTCAATCCGTTCGCGAGATATGGGAGTTTGAAGTTAAGGAATGCTTGAGAAACCATCAAAATTTTCGCAAAACTGATACTCGAAACCAATAACTGGAATGGCCTAGGGGAAAAGTGCACACACCATTGTAATGGGGCGAGTTTCTACTTTCAGATGCAACAGGAATTTCTCGAGTTCGTCAATCCGTTCGCGAGATATGGGAGTTTGAAGTTAAGGAATGGTTGAGAAACCATCAAAATTTTGGCAAGTGTGATACTCGAAACCAATAACTGGAATGGCCTAGGGGAAAAGTACACAAACCATTGTAATGGGGCGAGTTTCTACTTTCAGGTGCAACAGGAATTCCTCGAGGTCGTCAATCCGTTCGCGAGATATGGGAGTTTGAAGTTAAGGAATGGTTGTGAGACCATCAAAATTTTCGCAAAACTGATACTCGAAACCAAAAACTGGAATGGCCTAGGGGAAAAGTACACACACCATTGTAATCGGGCGAGTTTCTACTTTCAGATGCAACAGGAATTTCTCGAGTTGGTCAATCCGTTCGCGAGACATGGGAGTTTCAACTTAAGGAATTGTTGAGAAACCATCAAAATTTTCGCAAGTCTGATACGCGAAACCAGTAATTACAAGGGCCTAGGGGAAAAATTCACATACCCTTGTAATCGGGCGTGTTTCTACTTTCAGATGCAACAGGAATTTCTTGAGATCGTCAATCCGTTCGCGAGATATGGGAGTTTGAAGGTAAGGAATGGTTGAGAAACCATCAAAATTTTCGCAAGTCTGTTACTCGAAACCAATAACAGGAATGGCCTAGGGGAAAAGTACACACACCATTGTAATCGGACGACTTTCTACTTTCAGATGCAACAGGAATTTCTTGAGATCGTCAATCCGTTCGCGTGATATGGGAGTGTGAAGTTAATGAACGGTTGAGAGACCATCAAAATTTTCGCAAGTCTGATACTCGAAACCAATAACTACAATGGCCTAGGGCAAAAACACACATACCGTTGTAATCGGGCGAGTTTCTACTTCCACATGCAACAGGAATTTCTCGAGTTCGTCAATCTGTTCGCGAGATATGGGAGTTTGAAATTAAGGAACGGTTGAGAAACCATCAAAATTTTCACAAGTCTGATACTCGAAACCAATAACTGGAATGGCCTAGGGGAAAGATACACACACCGTTGTAATGGGGCGAGTTTCTACTTTCAGATGCAACAGGAGTTTCTCGAGTTCGTCAACCGTTCGCGAGATATGGGAGTTTGAAGTTAAGGAATGGTTGAGAAAACATCAAAATTTTCGCAAGTCTGATACTCGAAACCAATAACTACAGAGGCCTAGGGGAAAAATACACACACCATTGTAATCGGGCGAGCCTCTACTTTCAGATGCAACAGGAATTTCTCGAGTTCGTCAATCCGTTCGCGAGATATGGGGCTTTGAAGTTAAGGAATGTTTGAGAAACCATCAAAATTTTCGCTGGTCTGATACTCGAAACCAATTACTGGAATGGCCTAGGGGAAAAGTACACACACCATTGTAATCGGGCGAGTTTCTGCTTTCAGATGCAACAGGAATTTCTCGAGTTCGTCAACCGTTCGCGAGATATGGGAGTTTGAAGTTAAGGAATGGTTGAGAAATCAACAAAATTTTCGCAAGTCTGATACTCGAAACCAATAACTACTATGGCCTAGGGCAAAAACACACATACCGTTGTAATCGGAAGAGTTTCTACTTTCAGATGGAACAGAAATTTTTCGGTTTCGGCAATCCATTCGCGAAATATGGGAGTTTGGAGTTAAGGAATGGTTGAGAAACCATAAAAATTTTCGCAAGTCTGATACTCGAAACCAATAACTGGAATGGCCTAGGGGAAAAATACATATACCGTTGTAATCGGGCGAGTTTCTACTTCCAGATGCAACCGGAAGTTCTCGAGTTCGTCAATCAGTTCGCGAGATATGGGAGTTTGAAGTTAAGGAATGGTTGAGAAACCATCAAAATTTTCGCAAGTCTGATATTCGAGACAAATGACTACTATGGCCTAGGGCAAAAATACACATACCGATTTAATCGGGCGAGTTTCTGCTTTCAGATGCAATAGGAAATTCTCGAGTTCGTCAATCCGTTCGAGAGATATGGGAGTTTGAAGTTAAGGAATGGTTGAGAAACCATCAAAATTTTCGTAAGTCTGATACTCGAAACCAATAACTACAATGGCCTAGGGTAGAAATACACATACCGTTGTAATCGGGCGAGTTTCTACTTTCAGATGCAACAGGAATTTCTCGAGTTCGTCAATCCGTTCGCGAGATAAGACAGTTTGAATTTAAGGAATGGTTGAGAAACCATCAAAATTTTCGCTGGTCTGATACTCGAAACCAATTACTGGAATGGCCTAGGGGAAAAGTACACACACCATTGTAATCGGGCGAGTTTCTACTTCCAGATGCAACCGGAAGTTCTCAAGTTCGTCAATCAGTTCGCGAGATATGGGAGTTTGAAGTTAAGGAATGGTTGAGAAACCATCAAAATTTTCGCAAGTCTGATATTCGAGACCAATAACTACTATGGCCTAGGGCAAAAATACACATACCGATTTAATCGGGCGAGTTTCTGCTTTCAGATGCAATAGGAAATTCTCGAGTTCGTCAATCCGTTCGAGAGATATGGGAGTTTGAAGTTAAGGAATGGTTGAGAAACCATCAAAATTTTCGTAAGTCTGATACTCGTAACCAATAACTACAATGGCCTAGGGTAGAAATACACATACCGTTGTAATCGGGCGAGTTTCTACTTTCAGATGCAACAGGAATTTCTCGAGTTCGTCAATCCGTTCGCGAGATAAGACAGTTTGAATTTAAGGAATGGTTGAGAAACCATCAAAATTTTCGCTGGTCTGATACTCGAAACCAATAACTGGAATGGCCTAAGGGAAAAGTACACACACCACTGTAATCGGGCGAGTTTCTACTTTCAGATACAATAGGAATTTCTCGAGTTCGTCAATGCGTTCGCGAGATATGGGAGCTTGAAGTTAAGGTATGGTTGAGGAATCATCAAAATTTTCGCAAGTCTGATACTCGAAAACAATAACTACAATGGCCTGGGGCAAAAATACACATACCGTTGTAATTGGGCGAGTTTCTGCTTTCAGATGCAACAGGAATTTCTCGAGTTCGTCAATCCGTGCGCGAGATATGGGAGTTTGAAGTTAAGGAATGGTTGAGAAACCATCAAAATTTTCGCTGGTCTCATACTCGAAACCAATAACTGGAATGACCTAGGGGAAAAGTACACACACCATTGTAATCGGGCGAGTTTCTACTTTCAGATGCAACAGGAATTTATCGAGTTCGTCAATCCGTTCGCGAGATATGGGAGTTTGAAGTTAAGGAATGGTTGAGGAACCACCAAAATTTTCGCAAGTCTGATACTCGAAACCAATA